>NC_051154.1:4639523-4709767 GCF_013339745.2 Dermacentor silvarum | reverse complement strand
AAGAGGCGACTCAGATGGGTGCTCGCTATGCTGTCTGCCGCTGCTGCTGTGACGGTCCGGTGATATCGGCTTGGATTTATAGGCAGGGGCTACCGGAAGGTCAGATAGACTGTCGCCGGAAGGCGGGTGTGCAGGTGTATCGGAACCAACACGTGTCGTCGGTCCCTGGGATGATGCGGCTGGTAGGTAAGGGTAGCAGGCGTGGGTCGGGGGTGGGCTTGGCTGACGAAATCGGGAATTTGCCTGTACAAGAATAAGAGGCGACTCAGATGGGTGCTCGCTACTGCTGTCTGCCGCTGCTGCTGTGACGGTCCGGTGATATCGGCTTGGATTTATAGGCAGGGGCTACCGGAAGGTCAGATAGACTGTCGCCGGAAGGCGGGTGTGCAGGTGTATCGGAACCAACACGTGTCGTCGGTCCCTGGGATGATGCGGCTGGTAGGTAAGGGTAGCAGGCGTGGGTCGGGGGTGGGCTTGGCTGACGAAATCGGGAATTTGCCTGTACAAGAATAAGAGGCGACTCAGATGGGTGCTCGCTATGCTGTTGCCGCTGCTGCTGTGACGGTCCGGTGATATCGGCTTGGATTTATAGGCAGGGGCTACCGGAAGGTCAGATAGACTGTCGCCGGAAGGCGGGTGTGCAGGTGTATCGGAACCAACACGTGTCGTCGGTTCCTGGGATGATGCGGCTGGTAGGTAAGGGTAGCAGGCGTGGGTCGGGGGTGGGCTTGGTTAACGAAATCGGGAATTTGCCTGTACAAGAATAAGAGGCGACTCAGATGGGTGCTCGCTACGCTGTCGCCGCTGCTGCTGTGACGGTCCGGTGATATCGGCTTGGATTTATAGGCAGGGGCTACCGGAAGGTCAGATAGACTGTCGCCGGAAGGCGGGTGTGCAGGTGTATCGGAACCAACACGTGTCGTCGGTCCCTGGGATGATGCGGCTGGTAGGTAAGGGTAGCAGGCGTGGGTCGGGGGTGGGCTTGGCTTAACGAAATCGGGAATTTGCCTGTACAAGAATAAGAGGCGACTCAGATGGGTGCTCGCTATGCTGTCGCCGCTGCTGCTGTGACGGTCCGGTGATATCGGCTTGGATTTATAGGCAGGGGCTACCGGAAGGTCAGATAGACTGTCGCCGGAAGGCGGGTGTGCAGGTGTATCGGAACCAACACGTGTCGTCGGTCCCTGGGATGATGCGGCTGGTAGGTAAGGGTAGCAGGCGTGGGTCGGGGGTGGGCTTGGCTGACGAAATCGGGAATTTGCCTGTACAAGAATAAGAGGCGACTCAGATGGGTGCTCGCTATGCTGTCTGCCGCTGCTGCTGTGACGGTCCGGTGATATCGGCTTGGATTTATAGGCAGGGGCTACCGGAAGGTCAGATAGACTGTCGCCGGAAGGCGGGTGTGCAGGTGTATCGGAACCAACACGTGTCGTCGGTCCCTGGGATGATGCGGCTGGTAGGTAAGGGTAGCAGGCGTGGGTCGGGGGTGGGCTTGGCTGACGAAATCGGGAATTTGCCTGTACAAGAATAAGAGGCGACTCAGATGGGTGCTCGCTATGCTGTCTGCCGCTGCTGCTGTGACGGTCCGGTGATATCGGCTTGGATTTATAGGCAGGGGCTACCGGAAGGTCAGATAGACTGTCGCCGGAAGGCGGGTGTGCAGGTGTATCGGAACCAACACGTGTCGTCGGTCCCTGGGATGATGCGGCTGGTAGGTAAGGGTAGCAGGCGTGGGTCGGGGGTGGGCTTGGCTGACGAATTCGGGAATTTGCCTGTACAAGAATAATAAGCGACTCAGATATGTGCTCGCTATGCTGCTGCCGCTGCTGTTGTGACGGTCCGGTGATATCGGCTTGGATTTATATGCAGGGGCTACCGTAAGGTCAGATAGACTGTCGCCGGAAGGCGGGTGTGCAGGTGTATCGGAACCAACACGTGTCGTCGGTCCCTGGGATGATGCGGCTGGTAGGTAAGGGTAGCAGGCGCAAGGTCGGGGGCGGGCTTGGCTGACGAAATCGAGATTTTGCGTGTACAAGAATAAGAGGCGTCTCAGATGGGTGCTCGCTACGCTGTCGCCGCTGCTGCTGTCTATGTACTCGAAATTACCACAACCACGCCAGTAATGGCTGAGCAGGAGCCATTAATAGACTATACAAACTAAAGAAAAAAGGGATTAGGCACATTGCTAATGTTGACTATTATGTACACACGGGTGAATCATTTCAACGGTTTAACATTATCCCACTTCATCAGCTTTACGAGTATTACCTAGCAATAAGATATAAAAATCCCTGCTCAATAGCAATCGCGCTTTTCTGGGTATTTTTCATCTAGAACCATACATTATCACATACCCTACTCGTCACCAACAGCACTGGATCATTCCATTCTGCAGAACGCACTTTCGCCGACAAATGCTTGGCTTTACGGTTCCTGTTTTATTAAACAAATTAATTGAAAAAAGGATAATATTTGAAGAATGTGGCGCACGTGTTATTAGGGAAGCACTTTTATCATGAAATCAACGCAATATTATTTATCACTAACTAAACTTTCGCAGGCGCAAGTTGGAATACGCTAGCGCAAGACAGGGGTAATTGGAGATCGCAGGGAGAGGCCTTCGTCCTGCAGTGGACATAAATATAGGCTGATGATGATGATGATGAAACTTTCAGTGCATATTGTAATTTGTCTTCATGTATTGTACTGTGTAATTTAACCGTAAAGGAATCTGTGTATCTATATTTTCAGTTCGTGATGATTCTATGTGTATTACGACTGGTAAAGTTCTAGCCCTTTCATGCTATGAATGAATTTTGTTCGTCTGTCCTTTATGCTTTTCATGTATCAGGGAGGCTCGGGTTCCCCTCAAGTGACTAATGTCACTTTTATCCCGAGCCTGCCCTCATCTTTGAGATGAAAATAAACTGATTTGTTTTGATTAGGCAATTTTCCAGAAGCGGAACGTCCAGATATTCGCTCAGGCTCCTCACACGGAGCGAGAATGGCTCTCTTGCGGCAGGTTTGTTATGAAAGTGTGTTGATGGTGGGATAAAAAGGATGCTCTTTATCAGTACGTACTTTCAGAAAATAATTAAAAGTAGAATATGACCATTGCAGATCAAGAGACATTCGTTTAATTCGACATATAGTCGGATACAACTTTAGAAGACAGCGGCATTTGCCCCTCAAAGGCGGATGCATACGAGCCGGCACCAATAGGCGCGCACTTCAGGTGACGTCATGAGCCGGACGGCCGGTGTCCCCGCCGACGGAGAACATGCCTAACATGGCCGCCCTCGCTTCGAACTGGGCTGAGTCGCGTCAGCTCTGTGCGTCTCCCTTTGTCAGAGTGAATTCGAATTGTTTGTGGTGGTCTGTCATGCCGGAAATATTATTGTGAGCTTACGATGCACAATTTGTGCCGCGTGCGTTTGTTCTGAGCCGTGAGCCGGCGAAGAAAGATTGCAGCGAACATCGGTGACGCTGCGCTGCGCTTCGTGTGGAAACAGGATCCCGCGGCGACATACCGCTGCAAAGAAACATCGTACGTGTTTGTTCCGTGGTGTTTTCTTTTGCTCCTAAGTGAAGTTACGACGACGAGAGTTCGCCAAAGTCTGGTGCCTACTGTGAGCGGCGGGTGTGTTTGTGTACCGTGCCCCTGCGTTTCTCGTCGGACGTGGTGAAGTGATGGAGCAAAACCATTATCAGGATAAATGAGAAAAGCGTGCGCGGATGAAACCAACCTGCGAGTTTGGCAACAGAAAAGATTTGTGAAAGCAACCTCCAACGCAAAGATTCGTTGCTGCCAGCTCAGCGTGCAAACGGCCGATCGTTGGCAGCAGTGTAATAAGATAGCCGAGCGTCTAGCAGCGTCGTTCGAGTGTTGTGTAGCACCGTCGATTGATTGCTTTCGACCAGTGCTAACAATCAGTGACTAACACGCGCTGCTTGAGCGAATGTCATTGGATTATTAACGGTCAGGCGTTTAGAAGCAGTGTTTCGTTCCTTAATGTCAGCCTGAATGCTAATATAAAATTATGACTGATACACTGGTGCCGTTGCAAGGGAGCTTGGCATGAATTCGCGTCGCTGTGTGGCTTAGAACTCTTCGCTCACTGCACGCGCCAGCTGTAGAAAGCCTGCTGTGACACAATCGCGCATAAGTTGTGCTGCCAGCGCTCGACTTGCTTTCCCACAACACAGCTTTGCGCTTTGTCGTGATATGTCGCTACTAAAAAATTCCTATGACAGTGAAGGCAACAGAGCCAATATGTACATTTAAAAAAAAGTACGACAAAGTAGGCACAGCTGCTTGTGAACTGACTCCTACTCGCGTCTGCGTTAAATCGTTAAATGTGTGCGCGTGTTTTCTTGTGCGTTTATGTATATTTGTTATTTTGCCCTTTTTTGTATTTTAGATCTTAGTTTTCGTGCTCGCGTTTGTGTTCATGTGTGTGAATATGTGAGTTCTTCCGTGCGTGTATGTATTTATTCCTATTTCTATCCTTTTATGTTTGCTTTTGTTCTTGTAAGCATGCTGCAGCCACGACTTTCTTTACAATTCCATTAACTCGTCTCATTCAAAGCACCAAGTCGAGTGAATAGCAGGGCTGGCCTCTTCGATGTCATTAAAGCCATTCTCTCTTGTCTACCTTGCCTCCTCAGTATGTCACCTTGCTTTGTTTTCTCCTACTATTCTGACCTTGCTTCTTGTGCTGTTGCTGCAACGTGATTAACCAACTTGCACCAAAGAAAGTTCTATCAGGTGTGACAACAGAAACATTGACATACAAAATGTTAAAAGCATCACGTGGCTTGCATAGTTACTTCATCTCTTACCCCTGTTAATGTGTTTATGCATCAGTGCATACGGTAGCTTGCCAGAAGTGCACATGAAAAGGTGCCATATTGTGAAACAGCACCTTGCTATGTTGTTGCATGCAGTCTTAATAAACAGATAGTTTTGCTGCCCGTCACATGTGGTGGTACACATATATAACATTGTGCAGTGGGGTATCATTTCCTGTCTTGACGCTTTCATCATTACAAATGCAGTTTTCTAGTGGATGGAGTCCAGCAAAGCAGTGCTGTGAGAGCTTTTGCAACTTTCACCATTTATTACTTCCCCAATACCACTGTCCGAATCTGTTCGTCACTTTGCCTACGGCTTGTAATGAACAAAGTGACTCACTAAAACACGTTCAACTTTACTGAGCATTTTTCCGGTACGTAAATATGACAAAAAATTCTAGCAAAATTATTCACAATAATTGTGCTTGCATTCGCATTACTTGCTCGAGTCAGATTAATAAATTGAAAATTGGCTATGACAACACTTCAATTTTTAGTGCAGACTGCTAACGTGCGTGCATAAAGTGCATAAAGCTTGCTCCGACTCTTGCTATTTCACTATGGGGCGCGTCAAACTCGACGGTGGCTGCCTGAATGAGCATTTTGGGCCTCGCTAAGCTAATGATGTATTATATTTGTTCTCTTATTCGCATTACTTGTGTGAGCCAGATAACAAAATAAACATTGCAACCACATGAATGTGCTTTGGCATTCAAGCTGCTGACAGTGGCTTGTCAGTTTCGTGTTGTTTGCTGCTATTTCACCACCACTTGCTATGACATGACTGTGATTACCAGTGCAGACTGCTAACAGAACCATAAAGCGTGCTCTGACTTGTGCTATTTCACTATGGGGCGCGTCAAACTCGACAGTGGCTGCCTGAATGAGCATTTTGGGCCTCACTAAGCTAATGATGTCTTATATTTGTTCTCTTATTCACATTACTTGTGTGAGCCAGATAACAAAATAAACATTGCAACCACATGAATGTGCTTTGGCATTCAAGCTGCTGACAGTGGCTGTCAGTTTCGTGTTGTCTGCTGCTATTTCACCACCACTCACTATGACATGACTGATTTCCAGTGCAGACTGCTAACAGAACCATAAAGCGTGCTCTGACTTGTGCTATTTCACTATGGGGCGCGTCAAACTCTACAGTGGCTGCCTGAATGAGCATTTTGGGCCTCACTAAGCTAATGATGTCTTATATTTGTTCTCTTATTCGCATTACTTGTGTGAGCCAGATAACAAAATAAACATTGCAACCACATGAATGTGCTTTGGCATTCAAGCTGCTGACAGTGGCTGTCAGTTTCGTGTTGTCTGCTGCTATTTCACCACCACTCACTATGACATGACTGATTTCCACTGCAGACTGCTAACAGAACCATAAAGCGTGCTCTGACTACTGCTATTTCACTATGGGGCGCGTCAAACTCGACGGTGGCTGCCTGAATGAGCATTTTGGGCCTCACTTAGCTAATGATGTCTTATATTTGTTCTCTTATTCGCATTACTTGTGTGAGCCTTGTGTGAACTGCTTATTTATTTGAGAGGTCACAGAATAGATGGTTGGCTGTTTCGAACCCACCGGCAAACTTTTGATAGCCCTAATAAGGGCTGTTCTTTTGTTAATAAGAAGCCTTTATGCTTCGTCGAGTGGCTCAATGCCAGACAGCTCGCAGTCGGAGTCGCTTTCTTCAGTGTCATCTTCACCGAGCTGGATGATGATGGGTTGAATGTGCTCACTCCCAGACGTGTAAAGTCTGAACTTTGCCTCCAAGTCCATCACATGCTGAATGCTCTTCCTCCAGTCTTCCGCCGTTACCTGCTTGATTTTCTCCCTCAAGATGACGTCAACCGTGGACAGCTTGAAGTCTCTGTTGTCCGCAGCGATGCCATTTTTGACCTTGGCCCACACAAGCTCAATGGGATTAAATTCGCAGTGGTACGGCGGGAGCCTGAGTACAATGCAACCGGCCCTTATAGCTGTGTTGTCTACGATGTAGCTCAGAAAGCGTGACTTTACAGATGCCACCCGCTCAAGCAGCTGCTTCTTTATCATCCTTTCACCATAGGTGATGTTCTTGCTTGCAAGCCACTCCTGTATCTTTTCCTTCTTCCAGGCCGTCGTCGGCAATTTCTCTTCTCGCCGGCTATGGTAAGGTGCATTGTCTAAAACAATGACGCTACCAGCTGGCAACTTCTGCAGAACGTCATTGAACCAGCCCTCAAAGCGATTGCCATCCATTTCTTCGTGGTAGTCGCCTGTCTTTTGGCCTCTGAATACATCCAAGCAGCCGTCGAGGAAACCATCCTCGCTGCCGATGTGCGTCACGATCAGGCGCTGACCTTTCCAGAAGGTTGTTTTAGACCCGTCGCCAGGCCATTTGCTCGAGCGAACAGGCGTCCGCGCTTCTGCAACACGGTGTCTGTCCACACGATCAGCCGAGTGTGTCCCGCCGTCACCCATGTCTCGTCCAGGTAGATCTTTCGGCCTTCCGCACGGTAGCGCTCCACGTCACGGAGGTAGCGATTCCGCCAATTGGTGATGTCATCCCGGTCGATAAGCAGCGAGTTGCGGCTTCTCTTTTTGTGCTTGAAGCCGATCTCGGCAAGCAGGCGACGCACAGTACACCGCCTTAGTGATGGGGAAACTCGGTAGTTATCGTCTCGACCGTCGGTATCTCGTTGCGGCGAAAGAAATCGTGCACACATGACCTCAGCGCGCACAACGTGAAGCTGTCAAACTTCGCGCTGCGTCTTCTCTTCTCCGCATTGCGTGGGCGCTTTCGCGAGGGCGTCGTCAGTTTGGCACCCGAAAAATGCGAAGCTTTAACTTCCTCCCTCACCCTGAACACAGTCCTTTCGCTGACACAGAGCATGTCGGCGACAAACTTGCTCGTGTCCTCCACGCTGCGTTCAGGCTGCCTGTTACGCCAAAACGTGTAGCAGTGGAAGATCATGTTGCGTGAATCGCTGTTCAGGATGTGGCCGCTCTTGTTCTTGCCGAGGCTCCTTGGTGGTGTGGTCATCGAGGCGACACAAGGCTCGTTCGGCAACAAAGGATCGCGTTCCGATGTCACCTCGCTAGGCTCCATGGCTGAAAACTGGCACGGAATGCCGCGCGCGATCGTTCGCGAACTCACGAGATCGCAGGTTCGCAACCGCGAAAAAAAAGAAAAAAATACTAATTAAAAATAAGCCCAACACATTAAGAAAATAAGGTTGTGCAAACACACAAAAAGTATATATGAATCTTATGCTATTAAGCCAGCGACTACTACGCCCGGTGCCGTCAATCTTGCTCCGTAGCAGACGACGCACAGCGTTGTAGAAGGCACGGAGTTATTTTTCTCTCGTGATCCGGCATGTGCGGTAGCATTTCCATCATGATAGTTTTACCAAACCACTCGTCAAAATACACAAATCTTATTTATAGCGACAAATACGCGTTTTAGAAGCAGTCACAATTTTTTGAGCGGGACTATTTCTTGAGTCGCGGAGGAATTGGCTGCTGCGCTTCGGTCAACTGGGCGGGGCCTCCTCCTGTCTTCTAAAGTTGTACCCGACTATAGAGCCTTTGAATAGGACTTGTCCTTAAGGCACCGGTGGCGAGGCGGATACAAAGACGATGCACAGGGTCCAGCATCTTGATAGCAATCAAGATGCTGGGTAGCATCTTGATAGGTAAGGGTAAGAGCACCCAGAGTGATACACTATGGCGCCGCAGTCTAACCACGAACGTACAAGGCTCCTGTAGAGGTTCATGAGGCATTTCCTGTCGCTGCCCCATGTTGTGTATTTTCAGTATTTTCAGGATGTTCATTGTTTTCAGGCACTTAGTCTTGAGATACTTGATATGAGGAATTGAGGTTAGTTTTGTGTCGAGTATAATGCCTAAAAATTTGTGTTCAGTGTTGATTGTTATGTGTTCTCCATGCAGCATACTATCTGAATCTTGTATTAAGCCTCTCTTTCTAGAGAAAAGTACACAGATGCTTTTGACGGCGTTTAGCTTAAAGTCATTTTCATTTGCCCATTTTGGCACTTTGTTCAGTCCAAGCTGAACTTCACACTCGCATATTGCTAGGTTACAAGACTTAAATCCTATCTGCACATCATCGACTTATATCGAATTAAATATTGAGGATGGAATGGCTCTGTGAAGGGAAATCATTTTCACAATAAAGAGAGTGCAACTAAGCACACCCACTTGCGGCACACCAGTCTCTTGAGTGAAACGTCTGGAAAGGGCATTGCCCACTCTAACGCGGAACTTGCGGTCAGACAAGTAGCTTTCTATCATGTTTAACATGTTGCCGTGTACACACATCGCAGATAGGTCTCGGAGGATTCCGAATCGCCATGTTGTGTCATATTGTCATGACTAAAGAAGACAATGAAGGGATGGACACGAGCGCAAGCATCTCTCTCTCCGAAGAAGTTAAAGTTGGCGCGGACAGTTATTGTTGGGCCTTGAATATAGAGCCTGTGTTTGCTGTCGCACCACCGTCAATCTGCGTGCCATTCTTCGCATCTTGCGACACTGGTGGAAGTGCTGGGTACTCTCTGATGCCCGGAACTCCTGTGCGGAGTGCAACGCCCAGTTCAAACCCGCAATCAGTTCCTCCAGTGGACACTCTTGTCCACCGCTACAGTCGCCGACTGCGGGGCCTCAGCCCGGAGGTAATCTTCTTGAAGAACTCCCCACCAACCGGACCTCTACCTAACGAGATGGCAACCGCAGGACCTTCTCAGGTGACTCTGCAGCATCCTCAGACTCCCGAGACATTCCATGGTGATGTTTACGAGGACGTCGAAGATTGGCTCGCGCAATACGAGCGAGTCGCCAAGGCGAATCGGTGGACTGCAAAAGAAAAACTCTCACGCGTCTACTTCGCTCTGGCGGACAGCGCTCGTACGTGGTACGAGAACCGGGAAGCCACACTGACTTCCTGGAATGAGTTTCGACCGCAGCTTTCCACAACCTTCGCAAACAACGATCGTCGCGATTCTGCCCACCAACTAATCGAGTCGCGCATCCAGAAACCGAATGAGAGCGTCGCCATGTTTGCGGAGGACATGACCCGCCTGTTCCGCCGCACTGACCCAGAGATGCCGGAAGCAAAGAAAATCCGCCATCTGATGCGAGAAGTCAAGGAACAACTTTTCGCCGGTCTTATTCGCCAATCGCCGACAACCGTTGCGGAATTCATCTCAGAAGCTACGTCCATCGAACGAGCACTGCAACAACGTTGCCGACCCTTCGATCGCCCAAGCAACGCCTCGAGCAACGTTTCTGCTCTGGCTGCCGGCAATGAGCTTCGTGAGCTCATCCGGGAGGTTGTTCGTGAAGAGCTTCGCAACCTCCTTGTGACCCCGCAGGAGTCAGTCGGGGCTTCTGTAGCAGAGGTTGTGCGACAAGAAATCAGGCAGGCATTCTCGTTGCCCGAATCTCTACCGGACCAACGATCTCTCAGCTACACATCGGCTGTTCGTTGTCTTCCTCCAGCAGCAGCCTACAACTCATCACCAATGGCTCGTCCTTTCAACGAGCCGCCATCCCCGCCGTACAACGCGCAGCCACGGACCACGCAACCTAGTGTACCTGTGGAAACATCGGCCTACTTCCCTCCGTAGACAACTGCAGCTTGGCCGCAGAGGACGCCCACAAGTCGACCGTTTGTTCGCAGGACGGAAATGTGGCGCACCGTCGACCGCCGTCCTTTGTGCTTTCATTGTGGAGAAGCCGGCCACGCTTACCGTTTTTGCCCGTATCGTGACCCCGGATACCAGAGCTTTCCACCCACCTTTCCTCGAGTTCGCTTCGAAAACAGGCGCTACAGTGACGATGTTGCTCCACAAGGACATCCATTCACTCGTCGAACCCGCTCTCCGTCACCTGCACCGAGCTCTTCGCCGCAAGGTCGCAGTTACGCCGATGTAGTCAGGGGCGGCAGGTCCCCTAGCCCTCGTCGGGGAAACTAACAGAAGCGACCTTTGAAGGGGGGGGGGGGGGGGGAGGTTGCCGACCGTCGAAATGCTTCAACACCCCCAACACTATCTGTGCAATCGGACAATATGCCTCTGCCGACCCCAAGGGAAGTCGTAAGTGCCGACCTCGCTGTTTTCATAGACAGCGACCCAGTAACCGCGTGAGTAGATACTGGGGCCGATTTCTCCATAATTAGCCAGAAATTCTCCGATAGCCTTAATAAAGTCAAGACGTCATGGACTGGTCCCCACATAAGAACGGCGGGAGGTCAATTGATGACCCCTACGGGCAAATGCACAGCCAGAATTGATATTGGTAACTCGACGTTTGTTGCAACTTTCGTTATATTGCTGGAGTGCTGCAGAGACGTGATACTGGGAATGGATTTCCTGCACGAATACGGCGCTAATATAAACATTCCGGACAGGTCGGTCACGTTTTGGATGAATGCAGATTTGGCCGTACCCTGTGACGATCAGCGACGTGAGCATTTACGTATCTTCGATGACGATGTGACCGTCCCTCCGCACTCAAGCGCTCTTGTGCCTGTAACATGCGACTTGCCAAGGTGCTCCAACATGATCGCCGAACAAATTCCTGGTCTTCTGTTTAGTCATGGCGTATCAGTAGCAAGAGGTGTAGTTGACATCACTCGCGGACAGACGGACGTCCTACTAACAAACTTTAATCCTGAACGCCGGCATCCTACAAGAGGTATGGCGGTCGCGTACGTGGAAGAGCTGAATGAGGTTACCGACTGCATGACTATTGAACAAGACGATTCCCCCAGTCTGCCGAACGTGCCTCTATCCATTGATGTCGGCCCAAGTGTGCTACCTAAACAGAAAGAAAGACTCCTCGAGCTTATTGATGAGTTTCGGAACTGTTTCTCTTCGACGTCCAAAGTTGGCCAAACGCCACTGACGAAACATAGAATTATTACAGACGAAACGGCCAGACCCATACGGCAAAACCCATACCGGGTGGCAGCGCGAGAACGCGAAGCGATAGAAAACCAGGTACAGAGAATGCTTCAAGAGGACGTTATTCAGCCGTCGAAAAGTCCTTAGGCATCGCCGGTAGTGTTAGTCAAAAAGAAGGATGGCAGCTTGCGCTTCTGCGTCGACTACCGCAAACTCAACCAGGTCACTAAGAAGGACGTTTACCCGCTACCCCGCATAGACGATTCTCTCGATAGACTACGGCATGCACGCTATTTCTCGTCGATGGATGAAAGGAGCGGCTATTGGCAAATAGAAGTAGACGAAAGAGACCGCGAGAAAACAGCGTTCGTGACACCTGATGGCCTCTATGAATTTAGGCTACTTCCATTCGGCTTGTGCTCCGCGCCGGCAACATTTCAGCGGCTAATGGACACCGTTTTATCAGGACTCATGTGGCAAACGTGCTTAGTATATCTAGACGATGTGATTGTATTCTCTGCGACATTTGACGAGCACTTGAGGCGACTACGTGCTGTTTTTCAAGCCATACGGTCCGCCGGTCTCACGCTTAAGCCGGAAAAATGCCATTTTGGCTTCGAAAAGCTTCTTTTTCTAGGCCATGTTGTCAGCAATGAGGGGGTACGGCCTGATCCGGAAAAGGTAGCTGCCGTTGAACATTTTCCTGTGCCATCCGACAAAAAGGCAGTGAGACGATTTTTAGGCTTATGCGCATATTACCGGCGTTTTATTCAGAAATTTTTACGCATTGCGTCGCCCTTGACACGCCTCACCAGAGAAGACGTAGCATTCGTATGGGATGAAGATCAGCAGAAAGCATTCGACGAGCTACGGCAACGCCTTCAAAATCCACCGGTCCTGGGACACTTCGATGAAGACGCCCCGACAGCAGTTCACACCGATGCCAGCAATATCAGCTTAGGAGCTGTACTTGTGCAGTGGCAAGACGACGCTGAAAAAGTAATAGCTTATGCAAGTAGAAGCCTTTCCCGCACAGAAGAAAATTATTCCGCCACAGAAAAAGAGTGTCTTGCGGTGGTTTGGGCGGTGATCAAATTTCGCCCATATTTGTACGGCCGCTTCTTTGCTGTTGTCAGTGACCACCACTCACTTTGCTGGCTGACGAACTTAAAAGACCCATCAGGACGATTGGCGCGCTGGAGCCTTAAACTTCAAGAGTTCGACATGACTATTGTGTACAAGTCGGGAAAGCGGCATACGGACGCCGACTGCCTTTCTCGTGCCCCATTCGAACCTGCAAGTACAGAAGATGACGACGCTACAGCGTTTGTTGCGGTTGTCAACACGACTACGCTTGCACAGCAGCAACGCGAAGACCCAGAATTGGAGCCCATTATTAGCTTCCTGGAGGGTCGCACTTCTACTCTGCCAAAACGTTTTGTAAGAGGACTTCCATCGTTTTGCTTACGCAACGACGTCCTCTATAAAGTGAATTCGACATAGAGTGACATTCGACTCCGAACGGCAGCCCCTACTTTCTCGTCGTCCCACCATCTCTCAGGAATGAACTATTGCAGGCATGCCATCATGAAGCAGCACCCGGCCATTTGGGCTTCACACGAACACTTTACAGAGTGAGACAAAAGTATTACAGGCCAAGATTGACGGCGACCGTTCAACAGTACGTCCGTACATGCCTTGATTGCCAGCGGCGGAAAGTGCCAGCCGTCAAACCAGCAGGCTTCCTATCGAAGTACCCAGAACTCCATTTGCACAAGTCGGAATGGATCTGCTAGGCCCATTTCCAACTTCTGCTACGGGACACCGATGGATTATCGTAGCCACGGACTATCTCACGCGCTACGCCGAAACCAAAGCTCTGCCGCGGGGAACGGCCAGTGAAGCAGCTCGATTTTTTATAGAGAATGTTGTACTGAGAAATGGCGCCCCCACAGTATTAATAACTGACAGAGGAACTGCATTCACAGCCGAGCTATTGGGCACAGTTTTAAGACTTAGTGGCACATCTCATCGGCAGGCAACGGCGTACCATCCGCAAACGAATGGACTCACGGAGCGCTTCAATAAGACACTTGCGGATATGCTTTGCATGTATGTTGATGTGGAGCATAACAACTGAGACGAGATACTGCCATATGTCACCTTTGCATACAATACGGCTCAGCAAGAGACAACGAGGATGACACCGTTCCGCCTTCTCCACGGTCGCGATGTCACGACCATGCTTGACGCAATGTTGCCGCATGAACGTGAATGCGATGGCGTCGAAACTGATGCTGACTACATTACTCAGCGTGCTGAAGAAGCCCGACAACTTGCACGCATACGTATTCGTCGGCAGCAGGAGTACGATGTAGAGCGCTATAACCTTCGCCACCGAAGAGTCTCCTACGAGCCTGGAGAGAGAGTTTGGGTCTGGACTCCTGTTCGCCGTCGTGGCCTTTCAGAGAAAGTACCGAGGCGGTACTTCGGTCCGTATAAAGTCATACGACGTCTCTCTGATGTCAACTATGAAGTCGTTTCCGATAGCCCACATTCCTCAAGGCGTCGACGGCATGCACCGGAGATTGTGCACGTTGTCCGGGTGAAGCCTTATTTGTCCGAATGAAATCACTGCAGGGTACGCGTGGACAGATCTGGCGTCGTCACGATAAAGCATCGGGACGATGCTTTCTTAGAAGTGAGGCAATGTCACGTCTAAAGAAGACAATGAAGGGATGGACACGAGCGCAAGCATCTCTCTCTCCGATGAAGTTACAGTTGGCGCGGACAATTATTGTTGGGCCTTGAATATAAGCTTGTGTTTGCTGTCGCACCACCGTCGTTCTGTGTGCCGTTCTTCGCATCTTGCGACAATATGCTTTCTCCAAGTCTACAAATACAGAGAGAAATAATCGTCTGTGTATATAAGCACCTGTAATGCTTGCCTCAATGCGAACAAGGTGGTCTATTGTTGACCTATTTTCCCTGAAACCACATAGGACGGGGTCAAGTAGACGGTTGCTTTCCAGAAAATATATTAGGCGCCGGTTTACCATTTTTAGGAGCGAAGCTCCTTAGGCTCTCACGATGTCCGTTGTCGCCGTCGTCGTCGTAGCTCCCCGTCGCGCACGCAGCACGCATACCGACCGCGCACAGGTGTTGCGCGGCGCCGGCGCCGCTCCGAAACCCGTCTCCGAGCAAGCGCACGACGTCATGCGCAGAACTGTTCGCAGAGAGCACGCAGCGCGCATACCGACCGCGCGAAGGTGTTGCGCCGGCACCGCGCCGCTTAGCACTGCAGTATGGAGGAGCATGAACGTAAACGCAAACGTCTTGACTCTGATCCTACACTTCGAGAATGAGACGCGGCAGCCCAACGGCAACGCCACGAAGCTAACCCCGAGCTACGAGCACGAAAAGCAGCAGCACGCCGGCAACGGCAGCAAGACCCCGAAACGGAAGCTTGAGCAGCAGCCGTAATCGTCCAAGGAGCTTCGCTCCATCATCAGCATTCACTTCGTGGATCGGCTGCCAATTTTTCATATAACTTGCACATACAGCTAAATTGTTCGTACTATTGACCTATAGCTGCTGGCTAATGCGGGGTCCTTGCCTTGTTTATACATTGGGATGATAATGGCTTCTTTCCATGTGGATGAATATGTCCGGATACCCACATGGTATTGTAAATAGACAGAAGTGTATTTAATGTTCCTGAGTGCCGGTTCTTGATCATTTCATATATTATGCGGTCACCAGCTGGTGCTGAGTTGCTGCAAGAACTGAGAGAAGCCTTGAGTTCAGCGAGACTAAACAGATGGTTGTATGGCACATCTGTTGCGCACTTTCGTTTGAGACGCTCCAGCTCTGCGTGTTCCTTGCACTGTTGCCAGGTTTGGCTATATATAGCCAAATTGGGCTACAGGAAAAACATTTTAGCGTCGATTTGGACGAGTTGGCTATGTGGCTATATTTGGGCTACTGAAAATCTGCGACTTGGCTTTGTTTGGGCTATAAGTGGAGCCCTAATCCACGCTGCAGTACGCTCCAGAGGTGGCTCTGATCGGGTAGAAGGAAATCTCGAAGGCTATGTTTTAGATGGCTGAGCCAGCCGCGTGGCTGTGCGTTAGTGCGTTTGCGAAATGACCCCCCCCCCCCTCTTTCCTTCCCTCTCTGCGCCGTTGTCCCAGCCGGTGGCTTTGATCTTTGATGCGCTTGAACTCACAACCCGCTTGACCGTTATGCACCCGATCCCCGGCCATCGGGATGAACCAGGGAGTAGTGGGTTTTTCACAGAACACTGTACTAACATGGCTATGCTAAGGAAGGGAGAGCAATCGGGCCCTTCGGGCGACCGTGGCGTCGACATGAAAGAAGAGGTGGATGACACACTGCAGTGTATTCATGGCCATGTCTTCTGGCCGGGTGAAGTATCACGCCGGGCACAGCTTTCAACCTACTCCACGTTTCTCGCGCGAAGCTTTACTGCTATTTTCCTTCTCCTGCTAGATGAATGTTTCTTCGTGCTTAGATTCGAGACTCTTTTCGATCGGTTGGACGTAAGACCGGATCCTCCTCAGAGAGGAGAATCCAAACATGAAGTGGGCCAAGTATGCAAGAACGTATAAAAAAGAATGGGAGCAAGACCCCGAGCCAAAGGTGGGTTCTGGTGCTTTCACTTCTAGATGGTTTACCCGTAACGTCATGGATGCAGATACTCACTCTAATAATATCGAAACATGCTTGCCACGATGACATCAGTGCACCACGTCACATGAACTTCACCCACCGTGTTAGCTTAACTTGTGAGGTGTCGCGCTGCTGGCTCGAGGACGCGGGTTTGATTCCCGGCCACGGCGGCCGTATTTCGATCAAGGCGAAATGCAGGAACACCCGTGTACTTAGGTGCACGTTAAAGAACCTGAGGCGGCCAAAATTAATCCGGAGTCCCCCACTGCGTCATGCCTCCCAATCATATCGTGGTTTTGGCACGTAAAACCCCCGCAATTATTAGAGTTTTAGAATACGGGCCTCAAACGTATTGGGGCCCAAAAGAAATAGCGTCGAAGCCACTGCGCATGCGCAAGACGGAAACTATGTTTGGGATTTGCGTCGGGCACGCCATTTCATCGATTTAGAGGGAGCCCCAAAAGCTGCCCCAAAAGCTTTCGTCAACAAACATAGCGGCGCCCTTCGAAGCGACGGCTCTAATTTAGCACAAAACTGGGCTCGATTCGCGGTAATGCGTGAAGTTCGTAAGCTAGAAGAAGTGATTGCGGTTATCGCTTTCTCTCAACTAACATGTGTAATGAAGATTGATTCATTATACGCCGCTGATTCCAAATTCAATTGTCGATTTCATGGCTTGTAGGCCTATCACGGATTGACTTGGCTGGGTGAAGGTGCGTAAAGTTGGTTACTCAAAACTAAGCGCAACAAGTTGCAAGCTGCTAATAGAATAAGCTCTAAATTGTAATTAAAGGCGAAAACACGAAAGTCTAAATTACTTTTCTTGTCATAAAATTGTATATTTTATTTTAATATTTATAACAGCTTTTCTTTGACGCCATAGTGATGCTGCAAACGCAACACGCTATCCGCAAACGCAAAACGCCTATTCCAATACTCTTCATTCCTGCATACCCCAACGCAAACACCAGCAAAGCTCTTTGGGGCCCCAAACTTTAGGGGCCCCTTTTCTAAAACTTTATTAGCCATCAACATGGTGTGCTTTTTGACAGTAACCGGTTTTCACAGCATTGCCACTGTTATCAATTTGTTGTTTACCGTCGCTCTTTGTACGCCGTCGCGGCTTTTACCCTTTCGAGCGAGCGAGTTCGGGACGTGCTCGTCGCCGAAAACGACTGCGCGCTTCTTACACTAGTGTGCCGGTTTACGCAGTAATCTTTTAAAGCTCCGCTTACACCGATTCATACAATGAGTAGCATCTGTTGTCTGTCACTTTATTTTAACGCATGTTCTTGCCCTGCTAGAGACCTAAGATGGCGGCCAGGTTGATGTAAATGGACAGTATACAGAGCATGTACCAGCTAACGCAAGCCAAGCTAATTGAAAAAAAGAACAAACGAGAAAACAAGATAAAACGATGAGACAAAGAACACGACATATCGTAGTGCGAAAGACTTGTTTTAGCTGAAAACAAAAAAGGATTGCAAAAAAAGGATTGCAAAAAAGGATTGCCGTTGTCGAATGTGAAAGTATATACACAAATAAACTTGCAAATAGCAATGGCTATATTTGGCTACGAAATATTTTGCACTTTTTTTTCTGTTTGGCTACATTTGGGCTACAACTTCTCTAGCTTTTGGCTACGCCGCCTCGTCGGACCTGGCAACAGTGGTTCCTTGAACTTTAGGAAAGGTGGCTCATAGTGTGATGTACTAGAAATACTGTAAGTAAATTTAGCGTACTTCATCGTTCTCATTTGTATATAGCCATCATCATCCCTGTTCTTCTTCTTCGTGTTTCAGCCTGGGCCGTGCCTGCAGAATAAACGGGTCTGCTACTGCTGCCTGTCATGGTCGTCTTCCGTCTTTCAATACTTTGAAAATGCTCGCCCAGAAAATCGGCCTGATCTTTCATGCTGCCACCTTGAGTGTTTACTAAGGGAAGTGGTTGTGTTTTCCGGCCTTTTAATTTGTTCACCCCGTTCCACACCTTACCCTCATCCTTGTAAGAATCGATACTACATATGTACCTTTCCCAACTATCCCGCTTAGCACGTCGACGTGTTCACCTGCCCTGTGATCTTGCCTGCTTGAAATTAGACTCTCCGCAGTTGGAGAGTCGCGAAGCAGGCCCCAAGCTATATTTTGTTTTTTTCCGTGCCTCTTTACATTCGTCGTTCCACCAAGGTAAACGACGCTTATTAGCAAGTCGTTAGTTTGTTTTATGCATTTTTCAGCGGCGTCAATTATAAAACCTGTCAAATATGCCACAGCATCATCTATATTGTAACGTAGGCTGAAGACGGAGGCTTGAAAAAATAGACGCGTCCCTTTAATGGCGAGCCAGAAGAAGAACGATCAGGTTACGCGCTTCATCGTCTTTCATGGCGCCGACCTTTGCGCGCGCCGTCCCGCGGTGCGGAAGCCCCACCACTGTGTCAACTGCCCCCCCATGCGAAAAGCGACCGTCTCGGTCGCGTTAAAAAGTCCTGTCAGCGAAGTCGACGGCAAGAAATGGAGCTTCTGAGGTGCATCTGGACGTTCACGTACGCGCATGGTATGGTTTCATGCGCACTACATGAACAACTTCAGCGCGGGGACGACGACGGAGTGAACCGGGGTCAGAGCTGCAGGGGACGACTTCGTAGGTTACATCACTGAGGCGGCGTGTAACCTTGTAGGGACCAAAATACCGGTGGAGCAACTTGGTTGTATCGAAGAGCGTCGGTATGCTGTTGGCTCTGTATACGATGCCGAGCAAGCTGGCGTGCTGCTTCGGCATTTTGAATGAACTCTTCCACGTGTTCGCTGGTCGGGCTATTATCAGCCACAGGTAGCATGGCGTCAAGCATTGACGTGAGGTGGCGCCCGTATACAAGTTCAAACGGCGTAAACTGTGTGGTCTCCTGTACAGCAGTGTTATAGGCGAATGTGACATATGGCAAAATCTCGTCCCACGTCTTGTGCTGCACGTCGATATATATGGAAAGCATATCAGCCAGCGTTCTGTTCAGTCGTTCCGTTAATCCATTTGTTTGAGGATGATACGCAGTGCTCTTGCGGTGAGAGCTATGCGTCAGTTGGAGAACGTCCTGCATAAGTTCGGCTGTAAATGCCGTACCGCGATCGGTGATGAGAACAGACGGTACACCGTGTCGTAGGACGATGTGGCGGACGAAGAACTTCGCCACTTCATATGAGTTTGCTTGCGGAATAACTTCGGTTTCGGCGTACCGGGTTAAGTAGTCGGTAGCGACGACTATCCATCTGTTGCGCGAAGAGGTCACTGGAAATGGACAAGTAGATCCATTCCTATTTGTTGGAACGGTGCTTGAGGAGGGTCCACAGGATGTAGAAAGCCGGCCGGCTTTACGGGAGGTTTCTTGCGGCGCTGACAATCGCGGCAGGTCTTCACGTACCGTTGCACAGAAGAAAAAAGCCGGGGCCAGTAATACTTCTGTCGTATCCTTGATAATGTCTTGGCGAATCCCAGGTGTCCCGCGCATGGCTCATCATGGCAGGCTTGCAAAATGTCTTGGCGCAATGCCGACGGCACGACAAGGAGGTACGTATTTGGACCGCTTCCGCAGTTTTTCTTGTAAAGGACGTTGTCGTGCAAACAGTACGATGATAAGCCGCAAACGAGCGAGAGAGGAAAAACAGTTTCAACTCCTTTAAGGTGCTCGATCAGCGGCAGCAGCTCAGGGTCAGCGCACTGGTACTCAGCCATCTTTACGGCGTCGACAACGCCGACAAATGACAAGTCATGGTCAGGGTCCGATGATGTCGTAGGGAGTGGTGCGCGTGACAAACAGTCAGCGTCGCTGTACTTTCTTCCAGATCGGTAGACAACGGTAACGTCGTACTCTTGTAAGCGCAGGCTCCAGCGGGCGAGTCTGCCTGAAGGATACTTGAGATATAATGAGGTTGGCAAGCCAGCAGAGGGCGTGGTGATTACTGACAGCCTTAAAGGGTCTACCGTACAAGTAAGGTCGGAACTTACTAATTGCCCACACAACCGCTAAGCATTGTTTTTCAGTGGTTGAGTAGTTTTTCTAAGCCTTGGTGAGACTGCGGCTTGCATAAGCAATAGTAAGTTCCGCACCATCTTGCCACTGCACAAGAACTGCGCCGAGACCCGCATTGCTGGCGTCAGTATGAATTTCTGTGTCAGCGTCTTCGTCGAAATGAGCAAGTATTGGGGCAGCTTGCAAACGCTGGCGCAATTCATTGAACGACTGCTGTTGCTCGTCCGCCCAAATGAAAGGCACATAATCGCGTGTAAGCCGTGTCAGAGGCTCAGCAATTCAAGAGAATCCCTCGACGAAGCGCCTATAATATACGCACAAACCAAGGAAGCGTTAGACCTTGGACGGCCTTCTTGTCTGTGGGTGGTGAAAACTCGGCGACGGCAGCTAACTTGTCGGGGTCTGGTCGGACGCCTGTAGGACCAACGACATGGCTAAGAAATTTGAGCTCTTGGAACCCGAAGTAGCATTTTCAGGCTTCATGGTGAGGTCGGCAGTACGGATCGCAGCGAGGACGCTCTCGAGTCGTGCGAGATGTTCGTCGAACATTCTCGAGAACACGACGACGTCGTCCAAGTATACGAGGCAAGTTTGCCATTTGAGTTCAGCAAGCACGGTATCCATCATCCGCTGAAAGGTGGCAGGTGCGGAACAGAGACCGAAGGGGGGAACTTTGAACTCATAAAGCCCGTCGGGTGTCACAAACGCTGTTTTTTCATGATCCCGTTCATCAACTTCGATTTGCCAATACCCGGATTTAAGATCCAACGAAGAAAAATACTTTGCATGTTGTAGACGACCCAATGCATCGTCGATGCGTGGCAAAGGATAGACATCGCGCTTGGTGACACGGTTTAACTTTCTGTAATCTACACAGAAGCGTAGTGTGTTGTCTTTCCTTGTGACTAGCACTACAGGGGAGGCCCACGGGCTTGTGGACGGCTGGATCACGTCATCTTGAAGCATCTCTTTCACCTGCTGCTTGATCGCTTCCCTTTCCACTGGAGACACTCTGTAGGGATGCTGGCGAACAGAACGTGCTGACTCGTCCGTAATAATCCGGTGCTTTGTGATGGACGTACGCCGTACTTTGGACGACGTTGAAAAACAGTCCGCAAATGCCTTCACAAGGCTCAGTAGACGGTCTTTCTGATGGTCTGGTAGAACCACTTTAACATGAATCCGTTCTTTTAGGCTCGGTAACTCCGATTGCTGAGGCGATGCGACTTCCAATGTGCCAATGTCAGTAACGTCAATGATTTCGCGAAGAAAGGCGATTGTCGTTCCTCGCGGTACATGCCGATACTCGTTGCTAAAGTTTGTTAGCAAAACGACTGAACCTTTGTTTCGCACCTGAAGAATTCCTCTGGCTATGCAAATGTTGCGTTCAAGAAGCAGGGCAATGTTTGCCTCAGAAATTCCTTCGGCGTCGTCCTCCATTTCGCATCGCACAACGGTAAGCACGGTGCTCTTGGGTGGCAATGTGACGTGATCATCGGCTACGCTAAGCGCAATGTCACGGTCGTTGTCATTCATGTTTGCTATGGCTTGCGTAGTAGCGAAGCTGACTCGATACTCTTGCAGGTCAATGATGGCACCATTCGTCTGAAGGAAATCCATGCGGAGTATAAGGTCCTTTGAACATTCAGGAAGAATGACGAAATCGCCGACGTACGTAAAGCCCCGAATGTTGACTCGTGCCGTGCAACGGCCCACTGGAGTTATGAGGTGCCCTCCTGCAGTACGAATCCGAGTTCCGGCCCATTGCGTCGAAACTGTTCAGTACACGCGCGAGATTCTGGCTCATAACAGACGTGTCCGCACCCGTGTCGATTAACGCCATAACTTCGTGGTCATCTATGGTAACTGGTACTTCGCAAGATACTGACACCGATCTGCACTGCTTTCTCTGCGTCTCAATTTCGTCATATCGCTGTAGTCGTAGTGGAGGATCTTCAGCGTTCGCAACGTCAGCGACCTCACCTCCGCAGGACGCTGGACTCAGTTTTCCCGAGTGGCAGGGCTGGGTGAGCGACGCCTTGTTACGCTCGGCCTGAAGAGGGGGCTGGGAGACTTGTTTCGGGCTGGTGACAGTGACCAGGGCTCGCGGAATCGTGGGGCGAACGACGTTCTGGCGTCCGCAAGGTAAGCTTCAATCTCCATGGGGCGTTCGCCATTGCGCGGGCACGGCGCATTAAGTGAAAATCCACGGAGCCCAGCTCAGCGGTAAGGACAGGCCCGGTAAAGGTGGTCGGCTTCACCGCAATGAAAACACAAGGGCCTCCGGTTTGCAATGCGCCATACGTCGTTCTTGCGGGGTGGTTGTGCTTCAGCCATGAACGGCGTGCGGCGAGTCCTGAAGTCACCAGTTGCTTGTTCAACGGCGCGCACACCATGAAAGTCCGGGACGTCACTCACACCATGAAAAATCGGGGACAAAGAACTTCGCGCAGCTTCCGCATACGACATGCGAGGCTGTGGCTGCCGTACCTCGTGCTGTGGTGTCTCGCTTCGCTCTGGGACTTGGACTGCCTGCCTGATTTCCTCCCGGACGACCTCAGCCAGAGCGAGTCGCGGTACCGATGCCGGAGCCACCTGAAGCTTTTGGAGCTCTTCTCGAACAACAAGCCTAATGAGCTCCCGCAAGGCGTCGGTATTGTCAAAGGGTACAGCGAGAGGGTCACACGAAAAGGTACACACGTCGCGGTTGTACTGCCTTGTTCGCTCGGTCTTTGGTGGGTTGCGTATCAGGCCTCCGAATAACTCTTGCTTGACACCACGCATTAAGTTCCTGAGCTTCTTTTCTTCCGGTATGGACGGATCCGCGCGTCGGAAGAGTCGGCACATATCTTCGACAAACATAGCGACGCTTTCGTTCGGCCGCTGTACTCTCGCCTGAATTGCAGATTGAGCTCGCTCCTTGCGATCGAGGCTTGCATACGTGCTGACTAGCTGCCGTCGGAATTCGTCCCAAGTCGATAGAGCCGCTTCACGGTTCTCAAACCATGTCCGCGCAGAGTGCTCGAGATCAAAGTAGGCGTCGCGTAGCTTGCGCTCCGGAGTCCAGCCGTTGTATTCAGCGACGCGCTCAAAGTGATCGAGCCAGTCTTCAACATCCTCGAAGGTGTCCCCATGGAAGGATTTGGGGATTCGCGGCTGGTTATAAGCACGACCTCGGTCGGTGCGGCTGAGGAAGAAGGAACTGGTGTACTCATCCTTCTGACACGGTGAGGTAGAGGGTCGTGCTCAGCTGGTAGTCCTTGAAGTCGACGGCTTATCCGTACGTGAACTGGAGCCAGCTCGACCGGACTTCGTGCTGGGCTTGTAGACGGGATTCGATCTGGAAGCGGTAGCATGTACTCAGCACCTCCACCAGAAAAATGTAACGTAGGCTGAAGACCGAGGCCTGAAAAAATAGACGCGTCCCTTTAATGGCGGGCCAGAAGAAGAACGAGCCGGTTACGCGCTTCATCGTCTTTCATGGCGCCAACCTTTGCGCGCGCCGTCCCGCGGTGCGGAAGCCCCACCACTGTGTCAATATTAAAAGAAACCGAACCATCCCACTGTAAGTATGTAATCTTTTGAAACAGTTCCCAGTTGGACGAGTCAGTTTTCCATCGGGGAACCTGTGGAGGGCAACCAGCTTGTTTTGTTAAACTTAAAACAATAGGGCAGTGGTCACTTCTATAAGGGTTTTTTATGACCTTCCAGTCAAGTCTCCTCCAGCTCTTCTAGGCAGGCGATTCTTCGTCGCCGTCCGGTGACAGTTTGCACTCAGGGAGGCCAACTTAGGAATACATCGGTTTATTGTAGGACAAAGTAGCATACATCGAATAGCGGCGGCCGATTATCGGCTCACTCGCCTCCCCCCCCCCCCCTCATTTCATCTCTACACATTCTTTTAAATCCCTTGCGAATTAGGGCGGGACCCTTGTTTTAGGTCCCCTCGCTCACTTTCTACCAATCAGTTCTTTTCCAAGTAGGCGCGATCATCAACAATACACACTGTACCCGCCCCCAATTTCCTGTCCGGTTTTTGGAACACACAGACCAACATCACTTAAACGAACGCCACATGGCGTTCACATAATTTTGTTTTCTCTTTTATCTCTTTATCCAGCTTTTGTTGTTTAGTGTCCTTTGTTACGCTGACTAAGGTGGGGCATGGCTCCGGGGATACTATTCGCGGAATGTCTGAATTCATCATCATCATTCTTATCATCATTCTTATCGTTCCCTGACCACGCCTTTTGGTTTCCTCATTGTTATCTATGGCACATCATATTGTTTTGTGTTTCTTTTTAGATTTAACTTCCGCCTATTCTTTAGTTATTCCCCAGCTTCAAGCAATTTTCCAGAACATCATCGACGTCCCCTATTCCTGGACTTTTTGGGTCACCTGCAAATAACCACCTGTCCGCACCTGCCTGGCCTTTATTCTCGGTGGCCTGCCTTGTCGCCTTGGACACCTGTCTTGTTTATCTTAAAGACCTTCTCTTTTCCCTCTTTTTCATGAAGTGTTTTTGCCAAATATGTCTCAATAAACGCAGTCGAGACGCATCCCACCATGCCGATGCTGACCTTTTGGTGTATCGAACTTTCCGTTGGTAAAGATAACATTTTGATATTTGGTTCGGCTCTATCTCGCATTTAATTTTTTATTGGCTTTTTCTCAAAAAATGTTTTTTGGGTTAATACCCCTTTTCATTTATGTCTAATTGGTTGAAACCTGCGATACCTTTGGTGGTGCGGGCTTCCCTCACTTTTATTTAGGTTGTTTTTACTTCATGAGGGGCTCAAAAAATAGCCACATGGCCCCCTTGCACGAGGTTCATACGCCTCGGTGCAGTTGGCCCGGTGCAATGGCATGCCCCGCGAACACATAAATCGCCCCGCGAGCTACTAACCCTGGACATGCTTCAGAATCGTACTGGAGCGCGACGTTGCCGCCAGGTCTCCCGTTACATACGTATGCTCGGCGGCGTAAACTGTGCGTCTCCCACACCGCAACAGGAATGCCGCCACCCCCGGCAGTGCCTGTGTTTGTGTTAGCCCCCGAGAACGCACCTATATGCCGCTGTACGTACGCTTCTCCGTTAGATGTCCGTATATTTTGGGCACTGCAGTGGAAGTGCGCTATCCCAGCGGTCCCCGTCTCGAAAAGCAGCGCTGGTCTAAGAACCCAAACGACATCGGCTGTGGAAGAATAAACAACCTGCGGGAGTGTCATGCATGTGGCCCCCGGGTTCCAACGTGGGTGACATTAAATGCATGCAAGGCTGATTGTATCAGCCAACTTAACTGTATGGCATTAGTGTTGGAGAGGCTATGGTTAGGTCTATTGAAGAGTATGACTTATGTGTGGCGCTATATAAGGTGGGTTCTTTTTTATTCAGCAGAACCGCACCAGAACATAAAAGGAAGTCTTCTACAGTAGGTCCTATTGCATCGCAGCGCGAGTCGCCCCACAGCATATTATGGGCGTTCAGGTCACCTGTTGAAATGAATGGCTCAGGGAGCTGATTGACAAGTGTTTCAAGTTCTCTAAGTTGCAAACGATGCTCAGGTGGTACGTACAATGAACAGACTGTCACCAACCTGTCAAACAGTATTGGCCTAACTGCTACTGTCTCTAGGTTTGTTTGAATGGGGAGGTGTTGGCAAAGAACTGACCTCTGAGCTATAATGGCCACACCGTCAGACGCGGTGTGACCATCATTGCGATCTTTGCGGAATAATGTGTAGTGTGTTAAGAAATGTGCATATGATGTTTTAAAGTGTGTTTCCTTAACTCAGAACAGCCTAGGATTAAATTCTTGTATCATTTCCTTGATGTCGTCGAAGTTGTTTAGTACGCCACGGGCATTCCAATGCATGATTTGTACCGCCATATTGTTGGAGAGAGAGGTGTTCTGTATTCAGGTGTGTAGTTGTGTCCTTTAGGCAGCAGCAAAACTGGCGTGGGCAAGGCAGCAGCAAAACTGGCGACATGTTCAAACGATGTCTCTTCTTCGTGCAGTTTGTCACCGGCTTGGCTGCTTTCCCAGAGGACACTACGAGGGCCTTCCTGGATGCATCACCGCTCACATGTCATCACGCGCTGATGTCTACGCATGCGCGCAGTGACTGCCCTATCTCCGCCCTGGAGGATAGTCATGGTCTGTTCGCCGCGGCATTCGACAAGATACTGACTTCTGCTATCGGTGACGTCAGCCTGGATTACCCGCTATTCCGTGTCATGGCGCTGGCTCCGTTCTGTATAAAAGCCTCGCCGCAACTTCATCGCTTCAGTGGGCAAGGCAGCAGCAAAACTGGCGACATGTTCAAACGATGTCTCTTCTTCGTGCAGGTATGTTACCTTAAGAACGCTTATTGTATTCGGTCTGACAATCGCTTCTTATTGCTGATGCCTTGCCCACACGAATGTCTTTCTAGGTGTATTTCTGTATGTGCTGATCTTGTTTACTACATGAACAGCCTCCTATTGAGCGGCGATATTGAAACAAATCCGGGCCCTTCTAAACGCTCCGCCACTCAAACGGATGAATCTGGCTCTATGGTATCCGAAATGTTTGCTCAACTTCTTGCCGGGCAAAGTAAGATAGCACAGGACATAGCAGACATGCGAAAATCTATCGACGCACGCTTTGAGGCCATCGAAAAACGAATAGTTGATCTTGAGCAGCAGGTACCCTCGTTTAGCGCAGCACACAACGATAACCTATACAGAGCCAGATTCAGAAAATGTCATCCACTATTAGCACACTTTCTTCCCAAAATGATGATTTAGAAAATCGCTCCCGTCGGAACAACCTTATTCTTTATGGTCTAACAGAATCTGAGCATGACACTAATGAATCGCTGCAATTGCAAGTTCGAACATTTTTTACTGACGTACTCAAGCTTGATTTTCCCCAAATTGAGCGATTACATAGGCTTGGTAGACCTAGAGGTGGGAGACCTCGCCCCGTAATTATGAAACTCCTGGATTTTCGTGAAAAGATTAGTGCTCTGAAGAATGTATATAAACTAAAAGGCTCTCAGTGGCGCATATCCGAAGATTTTTCTTCGAACATACGCTCCATCCGTAAAAAACTATGGGACTCTACAGCACCATTCCGTAACAATGGTTCAGTGGTACACCTCAGGTACGACCATGCGTTTGTTGACAATCAGCTCTACAATTGGGACGTTGTTTCCAACTCGCTTGTGAAAGCTCGTAATGGTGCCACTCACCATCATTTACCGCGCTCCCAAGGGAACAATCCTTGACTTAACAATGTCATGCATGATAAACTCTCTATAATAAATCTTAACGCAATAAGCCTATCTAACAAATATTCAAGCTTTTCCTCTTTGGTGGCATCACATTCCCCGCATGTTATCGGCGCCACTGAGACCTGGTTACATATATGACTGCGAGGTAACTCCCTCAGGATATAACGTCTTAAGAATAGACAGAAAAGAGGGCAGAGGTGGAGGCGTTGCTTTGTTTTTGCGCTCTGACCTACAGTATTCTGTACTACAATCCCCACGTGAAATCGAGACGATTTGGTGTAAGGTGCACATTAATAAAACGAATGTAATCATTGGTGTGTTTTATCGACCTCCCAAACATACCTTGAATGAAATAACGATCCTTAACGCGTTCATCCAAGAGCGCGGTTTTGGCTCTTCAAATTTAATCTGCATGGGGGACTTTAATGTACCTAACATTTCGTGGGCTTCATTATCGGTAACAGGTGATAACACCCCTCTTTCTAGAGAGTTGCTTGAATTTTCACTATCCCTTGGATTGAAACAAATTGTATCTGATCCTACTAGAGAGTCCACTATACTAGATCTGATTTTCTTAAATGCACCGCTCATTACAAGTGGCTTTGAGTGTGAGATCACTGACGCTATTTCCTATCACAAAGCTGTTATTGCTACTATTAATCTTTCAGTTTCAAGGCGCCACTATGAATATACCAGTTTTTATGATGACAATCATGCAAATGATGCATCCATACTTGATACATTAAGCAATTCATTTGACGGATTCTCCCGGATATGCACTACCAGTGATATCAATGCTATAGTATCCCATTTTGAAAACATTGTTCATACTTGCATAGAGCGCTATGTGCCATTAAAAAAGAAAAACATCGACCTTCCTTGGATGACACGGGAAATACTTCATTTGAAGCGTCGAATAGATGAGCACGTCGGAAGCGCCATATGAATGCCGAAACAAATGCCCAGTTTCGCTTTATGAAGGAAGAACTTCGCCAAAAAATTCATGCAGCTAAGAACTTCTATTATCAGTTTACTCTACCTAATTTGGTTAAAAATAACGCAAGTAAATTTTGGAGTCCGATTTCGCCTATGAAAAATACCACCCAGACATTTCTATTAGATGATTCAGAAATAAGAGATCCTGGAGCTATTGCTAAAGCATTCAATGACTATTTTCAGTTAGTATTTACACAGAAAAATGGCGAAATTCCTCCTTGCTCCACGACAACTAACATATCCTGTGCAATTACCAATGTTAAAATATCTAAGCAAGGAGTCCTGAACCTTATTTTAAATCTTGACACCAAAAAAGGCTGCAATCCGGACAATGTCAACAATGTGTTCCTTCATCGTTATGCGCTTTGGACATGTCAGTACCTCACATTAATTTTTGAGAAATCAGTGTCTACTTGTACAGTTCCTTGTTCATGGAAACGGGCTAGAGTCATTCCATTGTTCAAATCAGGGCAGAAACAATCCTTTCTAAAAAACAGACCCATTTCTTTAACTTCTCATACATGCAAACTCCTCGAACACATAATTTATAAACACATTATCACTTTTCTCGATTCTAATAACATTTTGTCCAGCGCTCAGCATGGATTTCGTAGTGATTTTAGCACAGTCACTCAATTAACTGAATTTACTCATGACATCGCTTTTGCTCTTGATTTAGGTCATCAAGTAGATGCGCTCTTCATTGATTTCTCCAAAGCATTTGATACTGTACCACATCATAAACTATTACATAAACTAAGCCTTATCGTTAATAACCCTCTTCTTGTTGACTGGATCCGTAGTTTTCTTTATAATCGTTCACAGTATGTTTCTTTTAATTTATCAAACTCCCCTGACGCATCAATATCTTCCGGAGTACCCCAAGGTTCTATTTTAGGGCCTTTGCTTTTTTCGCTTTACATTAACGACATTCCAAACTCTGTTTCGGTAAAAATTCGGCTTTACGCAGACGACTGCGCTCTCTACAACGTCATTTCTACACCTAATGATCATAACACCCTGAATCAATCTACTATAAACTTTTGTGAATGGTGCGAACGCTGGCAAATGAACATTAACTTTAAAAAAACAGTCGTCATGTCCTTTCACAAGCATGCTAATTGCTCATTTTTTAATTACTCCTATAAATCTACGTTTGTGCCGCACACATATGAATATAAGTATTTAGGCCTCCTTTTCACTCCAAGGTTATCCTGGTCAGAACATATTCTAACAACTTGCAACAAAGCATTGAAAAAACTTGGTTACCTGACCCGAACCCTACGTGTTGCCCCGAAAGAAAGTAAACTCCTTACATACAAAACACTTGTAAGACCTATTCTTGAATATGTGGCTACCATATGGAACCCTTACAAAATTTCGGACAATAAGAAAATTGAATCTGTTCAGAAAAAGGCTGTTCGTTTTATATACCGCCGCTACGACAGAATGTTTTCACCCTCATCTCATCTGCATAAGCTTGGTTTAACCCCTCTCTCCCACCGACGTCACATCAATTCTCTGAAACTTCTGCACTCTTTATTTCACTCTCCGTATTATGTCTCCCCTAACACATATCTGACCCGTGCAAAGCCCCTGAATACGAGAAACAGCAATAAATTAAACTTATCAGCCTTTTTTGCTCGCACCAACACTTTTAAATACAGTTTCTTTCCTAGGACTATTGAACTCTGGAATGATCTGCCTGGTTCTATCCGTTGTTTACCACATAAAGAATTTGAAGATGCTATTGAGAACTCCCTTTAACCATGTTTTCACATATGCTTCTTTTGTGATTTGTATTTGCCACATTGTATTCACCCACTCCTGCAATAGCCCTCCAGGGCTGCAGTATTTGTAAATAAATAAATAAATAAATAAATAAATAAATAAATAAATAAATAAATAAATAAAGTAAAAGGACCGTCGTCCGACGCTGTTATGGGCTTTTTGTTTGTTTTGGCGCGCTCGAGAGAGCCACGCCGGTTTTTCGGCACCAAAGGTACCGGTGTTGTTTCCATTGCCTCCTGGGAGGCACGGGATGCCCACACGTGCGGGCTGCTTGTTCGTTTTTCAGACCTCGCCTGGTGAGGCTTGTTCTTGAGACCCGACGACCCGACGGCGGGTCTCTGTGGCTGGGTGGGTGGAGCAGATTTGACTGCTGCCACCACAGGGGCGGGGGGCGCCACAGCCGACTGCTCGCTGTGCGCGGGCCGGACAGGTGGCAGAGGCCAGTGCGACGCTGCCCCTGACGCATCGCATCGGCATACGTTGTGCTGTGAAATGGTGAGCACCTTTTACGCGCTTCCTTGAAAGAGATGTTCTCAAGCACTTTGAGAGCAATAATTGCCTTTTCTGTTTTCCAGGTGGGATAAGATCTGGAGTAAACTGGATGTTCACCATCACAATTTACACAGTGAGGTGTCGCTTCGCAGTTGTCTGAGGCGTGACATTGGACTCCACATTTCTCACATGTGAGTCTACCACGGCAGCTCTGCGAGCCGTGGCCAAATCTTTGACATTGGAAGCATCTTCTGAGATTAGGGATGTATGGCCTGACACCTATCTTTGTGTATCCGGTTTCTATGGTTTGTGGCAGATCGCAAGTAGCAAAGGTCAGGATCAGGTGTTTTGTAGGAATTTCTTTATTGTCTCGTCTGATAATGATGCGCTGTAAATTGGTTACATTTTGCTCTTTCCAGCCTTCCAATAGTTCGATGTCGGACAAGTCGATGAGATCTGCATCAGACACTACTCCGCGTGCTGTATTCATAGACCAATGAGGTGAAACGGTAACAGGAATGTCTCCAAATGCCACAAGCTTGTTTAGTTTATTGTGCTGCTCTTTATCACGGATCTCAAACAGGAGTTCCCCACTCGCCATTTTGGTGACCTAATAACCTGGGCCAAGGGCTTCAGTCCGGCCTTTTGCAAAAAAAAAAAAAAAAAAAAAGGAGACACGGTTCTCGCTGGTGTTTCAGTTTTTTCGCTGTGCACAACTTGGAATCAGGGAAAAATTACTTTCGGTTTGAATAGGCTTAATATTTCGTCGGTGCGTCCCCTCTTTTGAGGGTGACGATCAAGTAAACGGGGAAGTGCAGGTGTCCCCATAATGGTTTGATTTATTTCGACGGCAATGGCGGCCACCCACCACGGAGCCCAACTAGCAGCACTTAAAAGACGGCAGACGCCAGCCGTGCATTGCTGCTATCACCCAATGTAAGATACCCAAAAGAGGGCACATGCACAAGGTTAACCCAAGCCGCCTGTGAAAATTAGGAAGTGACGGAAGAGAAGAGATGATAGGAAAGTAAAAGAAAGGAAAGCAATATGTTGGAGAGGGGGACAGGAAAAGGCGACCGCCGATTTCCCCCTGGTGGGTCAATCCGATGGTGCCGTCTACGTGAAGCGGAAGCCAAAGAGGTGCGTTGCCTCCACCGAGGGGCGGTAAAGGTCCAAACACCCGGCATCGGCTCAAACCCCAGGATCCCCTTTTCCCCGGACACGGCTAAGCCGCGCACGGTCAGACGCGGGAGGGTGCAACCCCATGTGCTCGGGTCCGTGGTGTCACAACACACCAAACGCCTGCTTACGCAGACGCCATTGCGGGGACATCGCTACAAAATACCGGCCTTGGATTTTTTTTAGAAAAAATAAATATTGCCCTCACATGATTAGGACCTATCAAAGACAAATTCTTCAGGTTTTATTTTTGTCAATACAAATGTTGTTTCAATAGTTTACGTTCAGACTGTTGGCGTTACAATCTATAGCTGTAAAAGTTTCGCTATAATCTGGCGAGTAATTTCATGCTAAATGCTGGAACGATCACATAGATTGTGTGTTCTAAGGCTAGCAAGTCGCTCTGGTGTCTCAGGCGTAATTTACCGTTTGCGACACAAGATACAAAATATTTAGCGTGTAAAACACTAATTAGACCAATAATTGAATATGCAAAGGTTGTCTGGGATCTTTTCTCTGCTACAAACATATCAGAAATCGAAAAAATCCAGCGTCTAGCAGTCAGATTTATATTCTATAAATACCGGCGGTCGGACTCCGTATATCAACTGTGTGTACTTGCAGACCTACCCACATTAGGGGCTAGCACTAAGTACGGAAGGCTAAAATATCTTTATCTCATTATTAATGATCATGTTCGTATAAAATACGCCGACTATTTTGAAGTTGTTCGCAGTGATACCTCAAGGCACTGCCATACAACGTTTATTTGTACTCTTGCTGTTGTTACTGACTGTTTTAAGTTTAGCTTCTTTCCAAGAGCTATGAGGGAATAGAATTCTGTGTCCGAATAAGCCGTCTCATCCTCATCAACTGATTCATTCAAAAACGCTTAGCTGACATTCTGATTTGTAACTGCTAATAGAATGTTTTAACAGCGCAGCTGTTTAAGCTAGCCGTAAAAAGTATGGTGTTTCACAGAAGCCAGCCGCGCCGTGGCCATGGCAACCAGCGACGCCGCAGCTGCTAGAACACCTGGCGCAACCTACTGCCTGTGTACTGCGCGTGCGCCGACCGTAAGCCGGTGCACGGCGGCGCTCAATCAGATGCAGCCATGGGACGTACAAAGATAGTACGTACTCCCGAAGAAGAAGCGACGATTCGAGAAGCTTGCCGCTGTACGACAGCCGCAACGTCAGCGACGAGCACGTCCAGAATACGCGGCCAGGGAAAAGGAGACAAGAGTGTAGGAACCATGAACGTGCGTCGAATTCTGCGCGCCAGGATCGAGCCTACCGGGAAGGCGAGCGGCGTCGAGCCAAGCTTGCTACAGCCAAGAAAACGCCATCAAATCGCTGTGCCTTGCGCCACCGAGTGCAAGCTTTCGCCTTTTTTTTTGCCTACATGTGACTTGCGTTTATTTACTAATAATTTGTCCCTCCACCTGTTATATTTCAATGCAAGATTGTTTTCCAGAATGCCAACTGTTATAGATTTCTACTCCACTCCTGTAATGGCCCTGTGTAAGGGCTGACCGTATCTGTACATAAATAAAAATAAATAAAAATATAGATTAGGGGAAAAAAAAACAACAACAACAGAAACGGCAATCTGAGAAAAATGCAGTTTTATGCTTTCACATTCACCCTAAGGGTGAACACAATAAATGCCATTTGTTACTTTGTTTTCCAGTTGTATTATTACAAAGTCTTTCTGCGGTTTCTTTTCATCCATCGCCTTTCTGACGCGCTTTGTTAACCCGCTCCATATCAAGGCAGGTGCCCTGACGGAATACGCCTTCTTTGATGCCAAGTGCATTCAACGCTTTGTGCGCACAATCGAACGAGCACCAAGGAAAGTGCCCTCCATACAAGCAATGTGACGCTAGCATGCCCTGTCAGGGCCGGACCTCGTGGATGAGCCACGCGAGCCGCGGCCCGTCCAGCTGGTGGAAGCGCTGCTCGCCGCCGCTGCAGGGCTGCGCCGCGACGCCCTGCAGCTGCCACCGCTCGCCGTGGCGGCACATCAGCAGGCGGCCGGCCAGGGACTCGTGCTGCATCAGCACGCGTGCTCAGACAACAGTTGGCGCACACCCTCTGCACTCACCATGCAAGACCGACCGCAGAGCGTGGAGGAGGGCGCGCACGGGAACGCCTCCAGGTCCACTTGCTCCAGCTGCTCTCCTGCGTAGTTCGTCAACATCTCGCAACACATTCCATTTGTCATGCTTTTTGAGAAACATCCGACACAGTTTGTTACCTTGATCTCATGTGATGCGCACACGAGGGGACCGACACACAACACAGTCCCTAAACCTACAAGATTTCCGTGCACATCTAAAATATAGGTAGGATGTGCTAGTATACTCGAAAATTGTAGCCGTGTTACTAGGCTACGCGTGCCATGTACCGAAAAATCTTTACCGTGAAATCAGCGTAACGAGGAATCGGTTTGTTGGTTACTTAATCACTGCGATGTCAGATCACGGCATGGTTGGCACATGGCAGTCACGCTGAGGAAGCACTGAAATTGGAGCAGCCCTCCCTTTTGTAATCCCCCTGACAAATTCATTCGATTGCTGCGAAGTACAATTATAGGACCACCTGTTCTCAGGTACCACAAAACGCATGCAGAAGATTCTGAAACCGCAATGTATATCATAACATTTCAATAAGAAAGACGCAGTAAAAAAAAATCAAACAAGATAAATGGCTTGACAGGGCTCGCCGCTATAACATTCACGTGTTTTGTTCTTCATGATATATAGCATAGCAATCGCCTGAACCGGAGGAACTAGTAATCAAAATATATTTATTTATTTTATTTATTTAGAAAGACCTCACAGGCCTACGAAGACGCATAGTCCAAAAAGGATTATACTAATTATAGACCCATTGAAATCCTGTCCTCCCTCGCTTGTATCATGGAGAAAATTATACATGTTAGCATGACGTCATTTCTTGACAAGTACAATCTACTAAATGCAGCCCAGTATGGTTTCTGCAAAGGCAAAATTAAGTACGGTAAACCTACTAGAGGATTTTCATGACTTAGTCTGTAAAGAAATAGATAACAATAACATTGTCCTTACACTTTTTATTGATTTGCAAAAAGCTTTTGATACTATTAAACACAATTTATTATTAGATAAACTGGACAATATTGGTTTCAGAGGTCGGTCCGTACATGTCGTTCTTTAAAAATTATTTTGCTGATCGAGCCCAATGTGTCCAAGTAGGCGGATTATACAGCCCAGTTTTGAACGTTTCGACAGGTGTTCCTCAGGGCTCAATTTTAGGACCCTTGTTATTCAATATTTACGTCAATGATATTACCTGTCTTCCATTGAATTCACAACTGTTTTTATACGCGGATGATACTGCCCTGGCGATACCAAGTGAAACGTATGAAGAAGCCTCCGACAGGATGCAACAGGATGTGCATCTTTTGGTAGAATGGTTCCACGCTAATCAGATTTTTACTTATACTACAAAAACCTGCCTACTTTGTTTTCACAGCTCATATAAAGTGTTTAGAACATTCTCAAATATATACCTTCATGAGAGGAAATGTACGTGCTGTTCATGCCCACCTTTAGAACTCAAATCCAATTTCAAATATCTTGGTGTCACATTTGACGAAACACTGTCATGGAACTTTCATATCGCAGAGTCAGTCAAACGCTTGCGCCTAGTGTGTGTTTATATATATGCTCTACGATCTATTTGGGATGTATCGGTTAGAAAAATGGTATATAAGGGACTGGGAGAGTCCATATTAAGATATGGAATAATAATTTACGGAACCGCATCTTTATATAAATTAAACACACTAAGCCGCATGCTGCACAGAATTGCAACCAATCTCGCCTACGGAACCAACTATCACGATAAGTCAGCCAGAGCCATTATGGAACATTTTGACATGTTACCTGTACACAAGCAATTTATCTTTGACAAGCATTTCTTTCACAGCTCCTTCAAAATCTGCAACATTAAAGTACGGCCTCTCCGTCATTCGGAAAATTATGTCATACCCCGCATCTTCACCGCTTAAGGCAAAAGAACCCGCATCTACTATGTTCCTTATTACTTCAATAAAATGGGCACCCTCCCGAGAATTACCGGATTAAAAGAACTTAAGAAGTTCCTTCGACCTTGGTTGAACGATAATATAGACTGAGGTAATTTACTATTTGCCATGTTCTTAATGTTTTCATTTCATGTACGAAAGTGTGCACGGTAGAAAATTTGCTTTCATTTGTACTGTTGGTTCTTGTTTGTTTGTTTGTTCTTACTTCGAACAAGCAATTGCTGCGCATTTGGTTGATTTTATTTCTCTTCTTTTTCTACTATGATTTATTCGCTGTTGTTTCATGTGCTTAACCTGGCTGCCCAGCTCCGCACACAAGCGGCAACGCTTATGCAGGCTGGAACACGTTGTACGAATTGAAGTGAATAAATATATTATTATTATTATTATTATTATTATTATTATTATTATTATTATTATTATTATTATTATTATTATTATTATTATTATTATTATTATCATTTCCTGTCGGTTTTCCACAAGCGTAAACTTCCCGGTGCATCTTGAAAGGTTATCTTGCCTCACTTATTAAATTTGACACGCCAAGTGTGCAGGCTATCGCAATGAATTTTTTTACGACAGCATATTTAACTCCGTGGCTTGAATAAACAGAGTCAATTTGTTTTCGAATACACCATGCATGTTAAGTTGTATCTTCTCTAATGGAGAATTTTTTTTCCTACGCAGAAACCAATAAACCTTGAATATTTCGGACTCTTTATCCTATTCAGGCAGAGCGACACATAGAAGGCACATGAGACAACACACAGCGCTGAACAACCAGCTGCGAACATACGTCATGCATAGGAACCGCCGTTGCGCATTTCAAAACAAATTTAAACTTCAAAACGTTTTAAAATTACAAAACACAGATATTATTTGGTCCCAATAAAGAGAAGTCAATTATCTTATAACGCGCTCGTCTTTTACATTACATTAAAGGAATTATGCGGCGTGTGCGACCAAACCCAGCAAGCAACCCGGGGCGTCGCATTGTTGAAATCGCAATCATGTGAAGTGAGCCCTCAAAAAATCGCGTGCGACCGCACCGATTTTTTGCTCCAGTCGCACCATGTGAAGCTGTTCATTCCAATAGCCGTTTCGGTTCGCGATGGTGTCCGCCGCTGGCGGCCGTAACCACTATCGCCGGAAATGCGAAAAAACGTATCCGGTTCCCGCCGGGATCGAACACTCTACCACTGAGCCACGGCTGTCAGGTAGCCGAAAAATGCCCTATAAACGCGCCCTAGGCAGGCGCGCCGACGACGAGATTCGATTCAGACGAGGCGCGCAATCAAGGCGATCCCAAGCCTCCGCCAGTATGGTGGCGCCATTTAGATAAGGTGCCTGCAAACGCAGTGTGCCGGGCATGTAAGTTGCATATAGCAGTCACATGCTGGACTTGGTGAACTCAAGAAGGCTAGGTGACTATTTTTCACCAGCCCGTTTTGAAGATCCCAATAAACAATCATGATCATCAATAACAACAACAACGAACCGTGCCACGGGTGAAGGGATGTGAGATGTGCGCCACGTATTCTGGATGCACCTCTTCGGTACACGTTATGGCGTCTCCTCGCAAGGTATGAATGGCTGCTGAAGGAGCGAATCATAGAGCTACGTGCGCGACTACAACCAGGCATCATGGGGCTCAGCAGACTGCTGTGCATAGAGCAATACAAGCCGCAGCTCGCCGTCGACGCCGGGCGGACAGTTGAGATCGATCTCGTCAAAACGAGGCGAACAGACTTTGCCGCGAAGACCCAGTTCGTGATGCCGAAATTGGAGCTACTCTTGAGCCGGTTCGCGATGATTCCGCCGCCTCTAACGCCGGAAATGCGCAAAAAGTACCCGATTGTAGAACCCGCGCCAGCTGCGTGGGAGCCTCTACCACTGAGCCACGCAGGTGCTTGCTATCGGGCCGCGGATCCGGCACATCCGCCCCTAGGTTTGTGAGTGGTGGCGCTGGCTAACACTACCAGGGTGAGTTCTAGTTGTAAAACATAAATACCCCAGAAAGTGGATGGCAAAACGGTTCCGCGGTAGCTCAATGGTGAGAGCATCGCACGCGTAAGACGTGGGTTCGTTCCCCACCTGCGGACTTTTTCATCCACTTTAATTTTTGTTAATTTATCATTTTCTTTAATTGAATTAGTAAGTACAAGTGATTTCCCCTATGTTGTCCTTGGTGTCAGTGTTTGTTGGCTTCTTATGATATGATTATATATACATGTATATATATATATATATATATATATATATATATATATATATATATATATATATATATATATATATATATATATATGAAAGATGCCCGCGAATACACGCAAAGCGCCTCAAGCGGTCAGTCGCGTGGCGATTCTCCGTGTATTTGCGGGCTCCTTTCACACTTTTCCTCTGCCAACAACCGCGCTCGTCACTCGCCGCACCGTCTCTTATCTCCACACGGCTCTGACCTTTATGCACTGTGCATTCGCCGCTCAGTTTCTATTGAAGGGATAGACCGCACGTACTTTCGCCCGCTGCAGCGTATGGGCTTGCTGCCAGCGTTTTGACAGACGTTGTCTGCAGTCATTCATTGTGATCTATTCATGTTTGTTTGTGCGCGCTCACACCACGCTTGTTCATTCTTCAAGTTTCAAGTTTATTATACATACTTAAGAGGTTACATAGTTGTGTATATACAGAAGGAGGTCCCAAGGTTTTATTCACCGTTGGCGGGACCTCCTGTGCAAGTATAACGAGCAAAACTACAAAGTAAAAAAAAAGCAAGCAAAAGAGAGAACATAAATATTACAAAGGCAAAATAATCAATGACATTCACTGGTAGATGGGATTATTTATAGTTTAAAAATAGAAATTGTTTTAGGTTTCTCTTAAATATTTGCAAACAAGTAACAGATTTCATATGCGTAGGTAAACTATTCCAAAATGTTACTGAAGAAAAAAGCAAAGTGGATCTACCATAATTATTACGGATATTAGGCAAGAGCAAGTTACGATGAGTAGCGAAGCGAGTAGAATTGGGATTAGAGAGCACATGTTGTGGAAAAATGTCTAAAGTAAGGTCATGGTTATAAATTTTAAAGAATATAATGCCTATATTATAAAAATAAAGGCTAGACAAAGGCAAAATATTAAGCTGAACAAAAATGGGAAAGGAAGGTGAACACCGTGAAGCGAAATTAATAATGCGAAGTGCTTGTTTCTGGAGTTTAATCAATGGGGAGAGGTGAACGGAGTATGTGTGACCCCATGATGAGATACAGTAGCTTATATGACTGTGTATAAAGGCGTAGTATAGTGTTGTGAGAACATGGAGGCTGAAGAAGAATCTGGTTTTAAGGAGGGCACGTATGCCAAAAGATATTCTATTGCAGACTGAAGAAATATGTTTATGAAACCGAAGATGAGTGTCAACAATGACTCCGAGAAAAGTAACATGATCGGATGAAGTTAGAGCCTGGTTGTTGATGAAAAGGCACGGAGACATATTTTTTCTGTTTGGTGAGTGAAAAAGCATAAAAGAAGATTTAGAAGGGTTAATTGAGAGCCGGTTTGCTGCACACCACTGCACAATGGAATTTAAATCTGCTTGTAATTTAGAAATTAAGACATCAAGGTCAGGGCTGTGAGCAAAGATGGTGGTGTCGTCTGCATATAAAATGCACTTAGAGCTGGAAAGGCAATAAGGCAAGTCGTTAATGTACGTTAAAAACAAAAGGGGTCCTAAAATAGATCCTTGGGGAACACCTAGATTCAGTTAGTAATAGCCGGGCCACATTTTCCAACGCACGCTACACATGTAATGCTGCCCGGATCGGCAGTGCAGCGCTACAGGTGTGTCCCATCGCACGCGCTGCCCACGGGAAGCGCTTCTCATCAACACCACCGTTTCACACGCGCCTCCTCGTGGTCATCGAGTCTCTCTTCATGTCGGTCTACTTACGCCGCAGCACACCTGCTTACTTAATCAGCTCATGTTTACTACAATTCATATTGCTACCAAAGCCGCTCACCTTACTTCGTATGACATTGCATGCTGTGTTGCTATCGCATTCATTGCTTCGCCCTTAGGGCGAAACTGTGACATTTTTTTAAAAATCGTGCTGCGTGATAGCTGGGACACTCTGTATATAGGGTTCGGAATGCTGGTCGAGCCGCAGCCCTCGGCCACCCCCCCCCCCCCCCCCCCCGTGAAAATGAAAACTTTCCGCCCATAGTACATAGTGCAGCGCAGAATACATTGCTGCAAACTAGTATTGTGCGGTGATTTTAAGGCACTGGCTCTCACTTAAGACAACCGGTCGCCATAAACAGCTCTGTGACTACTCAATCAGTATGGTACTATCATTTGATCTGGGGTACCACAGGGTGTTGGTTGTTCCTCCTGTACGTGAATGACATTGTTGATGTCGTAAAGTCGAATGTTCAAACGACTGTTTGCAGATCATTGTGTCTTGTTTAAAGAAATTACCCACACTATAGTGACCAACATGATCTGAATCATCTGAATGATATCTGAGTGAGCAGCTGCCCGTTTCGGTTTCGGCACCCCATTCTTTTGTTTATTTAAAGTTATTTATGAGTCTCTCAACAAATTGGGGGAACCACCTCATCGGTGACAGGCCTATCAGTGTCATTTGAAAAATGATAATACCCTAATATGCTTAAAAAAACGCCGGAGTTGCCCTTTAAGTAGTACTTTACGATTTTTCTGACGTATTTTACTGTGAGAAATCGAATTAGTTCACGAAAGCCTCTGCGCCATGCGGAGGGCCTGCGTGGTTGGGGTGGTTCTGGATGATTTTCTCCGCCACGGACACCGGCGCTTACGCGGACACCGCCGCCGCCATCGACACCGGATTTTCTGCGACACGGGGTCCTTAAAGCTCTCGCGTTAAAATTTGGAGGACGCTTAAGCTTCGCCTTTAAGAGTGGAACGCGATAGCATTCAAAGATGCCTGGCTGCTTATCAGGCTTCCCGGTAACTGCAGCTTTCTTTTTTCTCCAACTTCGCCTCCGCATGCGGCTGCCGAGGAGGCGAGCGCCATTTGGATGGTATTGGCAAGGAGCACGCACCGCTGTGTGAGCGATAGAAATGATGGAAACGGGGCTTGTGTTTGAGTTTCCACGTAAGAGAATTAAGTTTTCTCGTACATTCAAGGGGGGGGGGGGGGGGGGGGGGGGGGGGTACAATCCGATGCTATCACGTCAGTAGGTTGCGGTTACGTCACACTTTACGATTTCTCTGATGCATTTTAACGCGAGAGCGTTTAAGGGCCCCGTGTCGCAATAAATCCGGCGTCGGCGTCGGTGTGAGCTCGCCGGCGTCGGTGGCGGAAATCATCATTCCTAACCACATCATCCCGAACCACCCCAATCGGGCAGACCTTTCGCGTGGCGCAAGGCATTAGGGAATGAATTTAATTTCTTAAAGTAAAATCCGTCCGAGAAATCGTAAAGTACCACTTAACCGCAACCTAAAGACGTGATAGCGTCGGATTGTAATTTGAATATACGAGAAAAAAGCCTGATAAGCAGCCGACGCCGGATTGTCTGCGACACGGGGCGTTTACCAGTGTTAAAACGCTGCAGTAAGTAAGCGCGGCAGCGAGCGCATTGACCTGCCGCTCGCATCAACGCAGTCGCGACAACACCACAGAACACCCATGACAACACAGCGCTGTGAGGAGGGAGGCGCCGTGCTCAAGGCACACCAAACGTCGCCGCCGGAAGCAGCTGGATGAGCGCTGAAACGCGCTGCTGGCATCTTTTGCAAGCGACTTCCGGAGCAAGCAGTTCGCGCGCGCGCCACCATGGGGCGCCAGTGTCTGAGGCGCCTAGAGTCCCTCAATATCATGGAGGCTCAATATGGAGGGACGGCGCCGTCTGACAAAGCGGCTTGCTCGTACCTTCGTGCGCGCTGCCATTTTCTTTTTTTGTGTGTGTGTGCGCAGTAGTACTATACATACGGCATAAAAACCTTAATCAGGAACACGAGAACAAGGTGAGAGCAGGAGCCAACGTTTCGACAAGTGGACTTGTCTTCTTCAAGGCGACATATGCTCTCCTCGGCACAGCTAGTATATAGACATTTTCATCGGGCGAGGAGGAAAGGGCGCGCGACGAGCCTTTCCTCCTCTCTGGCTTGGGCGAGTGTTAGGAACGGGTTGGCGTTTCATCTCAGCGCTGCCATCCGTTGTTGCGGGTCGGAGATTATTCCGCCACTGCTGCCAATTGTTGAGACTCGGATAGCGTTTAGGCCGGTGATCCTTCAGCCAAAGGGATGAGTACGTCCGGGAGTAAGCGCGAGAGAAAAAAGGGTTTATTTTACATATTTACAGTGGCTCCAAATATCGAAGCCCACTCCATGGGGGAGCACTTTGAAAGTCTCAGCTCACTACATGTCTGAGCACATGTCAGAACTCGTCAGGACACACCACTGCACGCAAGGTGTCTCCTTATAAAACCTCGGTCTTCCCTAGTTGACCCGGCTAGGGTATCAGATGACCTTGATGCGGCCAATCAGAGGGGCCGTCTTGTTCGCTGAACTCCGCCTCCAATGTTGCACCTTCGAAGCAAGGACGAGGCAATCCGGAAACAGGGGGTTGACACTCCTTCCACGAAAGTCGGTGACCTGTTTCTTGCCCTCCGACGGTCATCTTGCCCGGGTCGGGAGAATGGCCTTTGCACTAATCCCCGCGTCTAACGAAGGGGGGCAAGCTTCATGAGCTTCTTTGTCATCGCGTCCCAGCCGGTGTCGCGCCGCGTCGCCAAGTAGGCGGCTGCTGATGAAGGGGGTGGCATCGGGGGAAGCACCCAAAGAATGCGCACTGCCTAGTTGGGGCGCTTGTTTGCCCGTCTCGTCGGTGTCTGGCACTGTCGCCGTCTCGTAGACGCTCATGAAAGGGCCTGCCTCGATGGAAACAATCAAAGAATGCGCCCGGCCGATTCGGGACGCAACACGAGCCAGCGCGGTGCGCCTTGAATGTGTTGCCGGTCGCTCGCTGCGGAACGATTTGGAGGTGTTTTAGCTAGTTCTGAGTGCAATTTACGGGATGTCAGTTCTTGCGAGGTCGTCGAACAACCACTGTGTAGCCTTTAGGTGCAGCAGTAGCTACAGTATCTGGAAATTTCTCTTGGGTGTGCAAAAATGCGACGCGCATCAGGCGCAGTTCACTTCAGCGAGCGGCTCGGAACGGCTCAGCTCACTGAAATGAACCGGTTCATTTCAACGGCTCACCGGTTCACTTAAACGTGTAACCTGTGCCATGCATATTCTATAGTTATGTGGCCTTGAAAAAAAAAACGATAGATGCATAATTTAATAACCGTGTTATTGGTATTTTCGCTATGTTTAGAGAATATTTTTGCATATATTAAAAGCGTGAATTTTTAGTTGTAATGAAGCTTTCTTTTCTCATATTGGGGATAAAATGCTTTTGATACTGTGACAGGCAAAATGCGACGTACTTTTTTCAGAAAAAAACCATATGTAACTTCATCGTCATTACAGCAGCTTGTCCGTTTTTGTGGTACTTTAAAATCAACTTTTGTAAAACTAAGAACACAAAATGATTGTACATTATGTTTCAACGTTATTAATTTATTCACATACGTACGTTCACTATAATATGAGTAAGCTGTAACGCCATGCAAATGAATGTAGAAATCATTTCTTGAAGTACAATACAAAAATCATACCAAAGATCCACAAAACTGCCGCACGTACCTTTCGTTTTTTTCTTCTTCTGAGTGCACGCGCGATACTGGCGATCATGCCATCATGCACCAGGACAAAAAAAAAAAAAGAAATGAAGTTCTATTACAACACAACAGATCATTGGCCTCGTTTTATTGTCGTGCTAATGATACACGCTCACAAAATGCACTGAAGTGGATGTCATGGGCGACATTTTCATGACTGCACTAATTAGCACAAATGAACACCAGGATGTAAACTGTACCTTCACCTATTGTCGTTAACGGACCCCTAAACCACCCAGAGGTCGAAATTTAGTTGTGGTGTTGCAACTGTGCACGAGTCGAAAAACGGCCCTCGCTCGTTTCGCTCTTTCCTTCGCTACTCTCCTCGTCGGCTGGTCTCCCCTCCTCGCCGAATGCTTCTCGAAAGGTCACGTCACATACGTGATCGCCAACGCTCTTCTCAAAACACTACATACTTCCGGTCACGTCCACGCTAGCGGTACATATACCGACGGCGAACCATCCGCCAGTGCCGTAGAACGTTTGCCGCGCGAGAGGTGTCCAAAGTAGACGGCAGTTTGGCCGGCGCCCCGCCCGCTGCACCATAAATGGCCCAATCGACGACCGCGAACCTGCGTGCCTCCGCCACCGGCAACGAAAACATCATCTGCAGCCGGGAGACGACGGGCTCGGCTGTGCTCGCATCGCAGCTGACGGCGACGCTAATATCAGCGTATTTTTCTTCTTTGTGTATTGCGAAGAGCGATAACAACGATAAGAAAATATTGAGGCTTGTGAGCGTCGGTATTTCATATCAAAGCGCCGTCCGTTTTAGCTTTGAAGGGAACCAGAAAAGGCCTAGCGATGATATCGGCGCCGTCGAGCGATCAGCGGCGGTGAATCTGCCGCACAAATGAGTCCCGGTCTCATCCTCTCTACGCACGGCAAGGAAATCCCGCCGTTCGCGAGCAAGAACCGCTGTCGAAAGCGGCCCGCGAATGGCAAACGGCTTGCGATGAGTTACCGTGCTGATAACGTGGACTAAGCGCTTCTCGGCTACCCTTTGTTGCTACGGTGCCAGCCCGTGTTATGCGAAGCGTACCGCTATAGACCCTGTGTTGCGCGCACGTCTGGAAATGCCAACACTGTCGCACTCTGTTCGCGCAGCTAATCAGACCGCTAAGCACGACTGTGTTGGAACGCGAGCGATTTGGCACTTGCGTTGCGGGCTGTAATTACCGATTCGCAAGGGCGCACAAACGAGCAACACGACGAGGAAGAGCAGGAAGCGCGTGTACCTGCTAGCAGACTAACCGTTAGTCGTAGGTTCTTGTTGAACCACTGGACATCGTTTCCGCAGTTGACATCGCCAGATTCCCCCTGCTGATATCGTGACGACAACCGGGGATACCGGAAAGGCGAGGGGAGAAGAACGGCATTTTTTTTTTGTGGCGCTCCCTCGGCCCGTAGCGCTGCGGCGTATGGCATCGTTGATCGTGACGGCATTCTGAACTCGATGCGCGTTTACTTGAAATGTTCAAAAAATATCTGAGGTGGTTCAGGGGCCCTTTAAAGAGACGGAAGACCATCTTCGAAGTGCTATTGGACCAGCGTACGATGTGCGATCGGTGACAGTCGTGCGACATCGTTCGAACAGCAGCAGGCAACGAACGGTACCATCCTTTGCCAATTAAGACTTCTTTACTTCTCCCCTCGGTGGCATCGGGTACCACACCATAAGAAGAACAAAAAACCAAGGGGACTGCTGCGCACACCACACACTGCGAGCGAGTACCAGTAGCGCGAGTCGGCCCACACCGGCCACCATTCGTCGGTCAGAAATCGAAAAACATCGAAACCAAGCAGAAGACCCAGCTCTGACGGAACGGTTCGGCACGGCTCATTCAAGGAGAGAGAACAGGCTTCCTCACTCCGAAAGAACCGCCGCTCACTTACTGAACCACGGCTCCCTCGGTCTTCAAAAGAGGGCCCGCTCCTGAGCGCTCAGGAGCGAGCCGGGTCTTTTGGAGAGCGAGGGAGCCGTGGCGAAAAGAGCGGCTGGCTGCTGAGCGCTCAGGAGCGAGCCGGATCTTTTGAGCCGCTCTTTTGAAGAGCGAGGGAGCCGTGGTTCCGTAAGTGAGCGGCAGTTCTTTCGTTCTTCAGCCGAAGGCGAGGGGGTGAAGGCGACTCTTGCGAGGAAGGGCGGGAGGGCAGTTGCTTTCTCGTACCGCTAATAGATGGCGCGGAAGTCGCACCCAGCAGGAGACCCGGCTCTGACGGGACGCATCGGCACGGCTCTCTGAACGCGAGAGAACCGGCTCCCTTTCTCCAAAAGAACCGCCGCTCATTTTTACTGAACGACCGCTCACTCGCTCTTTAAAAAGAGCCACTCACAAGATCCGGCGCGCTCCTGAGCGACCCATCTCTAGTGTGTATGTGTGGTGGACTATGTTGGATGTATCGGTTTTCACTCGACGAAGACTTGTTGTAAAACATTTGCATCAGCCACCGGCAACGTTCTCACGCATTTTAAGTCTAATAGACTTCAAATCACTATGTTTACGTTAGTCTCCTGCAAGAGGCCGAAGGCTTTGCTCAAGACAGCGAGCACTTCGATTGGCAAACCAACATGATACACACAAGCTTCGTGCTTCGATTGGCATCGCCTTTTTTGTCTTCTAAGGCACAATATACAAAGGGGATCGCATAAAGAGAATCCAACAGCTATTTGTAAGGACACGATTTCCGTAAGATGGGTGAATGCGTCGTAGATGACTGAACTTACGAGACTAAAAAAAAAAAAAACCAAAAAAAACGAGTTCATATGTCCTCATTTTGCGGCAAAATAAAACAGAACACGGGATAACGACGCAATAAGACTTCGCATGGTCGTGCCGCATGCTTGGACCACTTGGACCGTGCGCTATATAGAACAAACAGATCTAAAACACAGCATTTAGTACTGCCTCGGACGCTCGCGCAGTCTGCAGCTGGTTGTTTGACCTTTCGAAAAGTGTGATTCACACTGTACAGTAAGCGGTTATTATTAACCAAACTATTTTATTTGTGGGCGGAAACTTTGCCCAACAAACAAGGCAGTCGCCCAATGTATCTGCTGATAACGACTTGAACGCTTGTCAAAATAAATAGCACAACTTATTCACCAGCAGAACGGTACCCACGTTATTAGGATCGTCAAATGTTTCGTAACTACTCGTTGCAGCTAAACCAGAGCTTAGAATTACAGTGTTGAGAATGCTGGATTAAGGTAACATTTGTGAATCTAATTTTCAGAAACACTTAACTGATATTCGAGGCTGATTGTAAACTCGAACAAACGCGCACACCTCGCGCTGGGTGTCTCCGTCCGCCCTAACGCCAGCAGAAACTCCAGCCGCCTAATTATTTCAGACTTAAATTCCTTCACTATGCCTTACAGGACCGTTCCCCACATAGAAGACGCCATTGCATGCTAAATAGACCGCGGGAGAGTGAATAAATCCACCAGAAACTGCCGCCGAGCGTATACCACAGCATACAACACGGGCGTTCGCCCAAGCCGGCATGCCAACTGCCCATAGATGGCGCCACTGCCTACGCAATGGCGGCGCCCATGAAAAAACGGTCTATATAGACCACGGAGGAAGGAAACCCCAGGAGAGGCCCTGGCCAGCACGAGCGTATTGGAGAAGGTGTGGCGGAAGTCACGTGCTGTTTTTCGCAAAGGAGCACTGGGACGGGTACCCCAAATGTCAACGTTGCCATGACAACCGCGCTCCTGAAGCTTCGCTGCTGCTCTCGGTCTCTGAAAAGTGAGATTTTTCCGCCGGTGTCTTTCCCGCAGCACCTTTTGTTCGCGAGAAAAGCTGACTTTGGAGTGTGGTGCGTAAGCTTGAAAGTTGTGTTTTGGGTCTGTGAGTGTGAGTGTCGGCCAGCAATAGATACACTCAAGCAATCACGGCGGGGGTCTTCATTGTCTTCTTCAACTTGCCGCGGAAAAACACAGGAGCGCGTCTGCTTCACTAAAACTGCTACAGAAGTTTTGTAGGCTTTGTTTTGACGCGCGTCAGCAGCACACACTTCCGGCGGCTCGTAACAATGCAAGTTCAAAGTTCGCGCCAATCTACTCCGGCGAGCTGCAGAACCCCTGATTGGAGGCGCAAAGAGAGGTGCCACACCAACATGGCTGCACTTCCGGCTTCAAAAAAGTGACGTCAGGGCCTCTCCTGTTTTGTTTCCTTCCTCTGTGATTCCTTCCTCCGCTCCGCCTTCGGTGTGAACGAGCCGAAGTGCAAGTGAAAGCATGCGACTAAGTGCAAGTGAAAGCATGCGACGGTGCGCCGGCGATCGAGGCTCCTTATCGCGCACGCGAGGCAGTACGGAGAGGATGATGATGATGATGATGATGATGATGATTTATTGGCATCCCCTTTGAAACGGGGTGGCGACAAATAGTCACCTAGCCTGCTTGATTTAATCAGGTATACTACACATGTTCCTTATCTAGCATTTTTGTATACCCTCTCATTATCTTTCTTTTTCAAAAATTTAGCTTGTACCGCTGCCTATGATTTTAAGAGATCAGGTCGTATCCATCTTTTCCCTGCTTTTTTTCCACCAGTACTCTAATCGTCTCTTGCTGATCTCTACGGCTGATCTGTTTATGTTTCCTTCCACTTTAAACCCAAGCGCTTCTGGGAGTTGCACGTTACCTACGGTTCTCGCTGGGTGGATCCCGTCGCATTCCATTAGGATGTGCTGAGTGGTCTCTGGATCTTTACTGCAGCATACACATGTCTCACCTAGTTCCGAATATTTGTTCCGATATGTTTTCGTCCTTAGGCAACCGGCTCGAGCCTCAAATAGCAAGGCACTGCCCTTTGTGTTATCGTACAGATTTTCCCTTCTAATTTCTTTCTTCTCATTCTTATAAATCTCCATTGTCCTTTTCGTTTCCATTCTTTGCATCCAATTCACGGTCTTTATTTCTCTCACTTTCTTTCTGATGACCCCTGGTTGTCTATTTACAGTTTCGATTATCCTGTACTTGGTTGTCAACTTCCTTGACCTCTTTCTCCATTCTGTGTCCACGCTTTTCATGTAGAGATACTTGTGCACTTTAGCCGCCCATTTATTTTCATCCATGTTCCTGAGCCTTTCTTCAAAACTAATTTTGCTTTGTGCTTCTCTGACTTCAAAAGAGGCCCAACCCATGTCTCCATGCACTGCCTCATTTGTCGTATTACCGTGTGCTCCCAAAGCCAACCGGCCTACTGATCTTTGGTTAACTTCCAAACCCGCCAATATGTCCGATTTTAAGCATATAATGGCATTTGCGAATGTTAGCGCTGGCACCATTACTCCTTTCCAGATTCCACGCAGGAAGCTCTTCCGTCACGCGCTACGCTCCGGGGGGAGGGTGGGGTAGGTGGTGCGTTCTTCACGCGGCCCGCCGCAAAACTCTGGGGGGAGGCTAGGGACAGAGGTGGGGGGAAGCTTTCTGCTCTGGCCGACCCGGGCGGCCGCGCGCTCTATCTCGAAAGCCATCTGCGTCGCGGACACATTCCGGCGTGCGCTGTCATTTCGTTCGCGCCTTAGTTAATGCGAAAGGCCGCCCGAACATCCATTCGCTCGCTGCTGCCGCCGCGCTTGCACACTCTGGCGCTTTGGCAGCGACGCGGTCATCGAGTGATACGTGTTCATGTTTGCTTGCGCGCGGGCGACACCATGCTTGTTGATTAATACCCCTGTCAAGCGGGCAAGTTAAGTGCACTTACGGGGAGTGCACTTCGGGACCTTGAGTGACACTTTAGGCTACGCGGTTCTAAACGGGAAAACAGAGTGCACTCGCAGTAAAAAAAAATGGCGACAGACTACGAGCGCGTTTTGTGAAAACGTAGATTAAAAAGAAAAGTACTTCTAAAAAGTGATGGTCTTACGTTGTATCATTAATTAAAACAAACTTAATCTATGTTTTTTCAACAAAAAACGAAAATATTTTTATTTAAGAGTGTGGCAAGTCAATGCTGGCCAAGAAAAATGCCTAGCCAATCCAGAACGACATAGCGGCGTGCGACGAGGCGGCACTTGATCCTGCCCGAACAGAATATGAACGCGTTTTAGGCTATTATTTGTGCGCAAGAGCTGTTCAACCACTAAAATGAACTTCTGTGTCCTTTTTTTATGCATTACATTGTATACCATTGAAACCGCTGGCGACGAGGCTACGCACTCGGCCAGCGAAGTGCGTTCCGTGAACGCACTTCGACCGGAGTACACTCTGCAGCGAGTGACACTCCACTTGCGACGTTTAGATTGGGCAAAGTGCACTTAAACCGAGTGACACTCTCCGTAAGTGCACTTAACTTGCCCGCTTGACAGGGGTATTAGTTAGTAAGCGGCCGTTCCGAAGTTTATACGGACGATACAAGTACTATCCTTACTTCGTATACTTGTCTACTAATTAGCCATCTAAATCGATGCTTCGCCTTTCAGGCCCAACTGCGACTTTATGTGATGCTCACCACCTACGTAACTGCACAATCATAACGTGATTACCTCGAGACACTCCTTTCACTACATGTCTTGTCAATGAAACTGCATCACACAGACTATGATGTGGCAATGTGCGGGGGATATAACGAGCTTTCAATCCGTTTTCGTGTGCGGGTTCACCTCCACGCGCGCGGACTCATACTACCTGACTGCGCATGAACCACTGTATTGACGCTACAAGGCAAACAAAAGCGTGCCTTCAGCGACGCTTTATATGTCCACACGGCTCCGACTAAACGGTACACACAATTTCCTGCCTTGCATACGGCTCTCTATGCAATCATCCCTGCCGCAATCGCGGGAACGCAGTTGTCACTGTGCGCACGAGTAGCCACCGAGAAAGCGTCACCAAACAGCCCCCGCAAGCGACCAGCCACGCAAGGTGGCTAACTTGTGTACCGTTCCTCTGAGGTTACTTTAGCCTAGATATGCATGGGAATTTCTCAAAGCGTTTGGTACAGCGTGAAACCGCATGCAAGACACGTACTTGTGTTTACTGTGTTGTGATGGTGTCGTATATTTACGGACATACGCAAACCAATTCCGCAGTCGCCTTCAATTACACTCGCGCCTGCGTTACTTACCGACCCGGCGCATTTTACTTCATCCGCAGACGTCGGCGAACACGTTTGCACGCTTTCACACTAAAACGAACACACTTGTGATCATGCACAGTTTTGCGTCCCTATCAGTGCGCTATTTTATCCAAGTCGCTCACGTCACGTGTGTTCAGCTTCCCCTCTTCACTCCATATGCATGCAGGGCAATGTGTGACACGCTGCAGTACGAAATATTTCTAGCCGTCTTCACAAGACTACGCATCTTCGTTACATTTACCATACCACGCTTACCATGACGTAACGCTGCATCTTACTTCTCACTCAATACTTGGCGTATAATTCATGACCGGTGTTGCACCGCGGCCTTCGCGTTTGCCGCACCGCTCCACTCATCATCGCTACGTTACATGTCAAAACACTTGAACCTTGAGCCTCGAATTTCGGCTTTACACAAAACGCACTAAGTGGTAAAGGAAAGGTTGCCGCTATCTTCTGCAGCCATTGAGGGGGCACAGCTGAGCGCCGTCGCAAACGCGCGTGGTGAATGCTGCACCAGTGACCTTCCACGAGCACAGTGCTTTCCGCTGATAAATGAGCTTTCGTTGCAGCGCCACCGCATGTTCGTCACCGGCGCGGGTCCTCTACGCAGACCCTGCCCGCCTGCGTTTCTCCGCTCGCTAGCTGCCGGTGATTCTGCAGCGTGCGTCGTTCGCGTGCTGCTTCGCACTATCCCCGCGTATCGTCAGAACAGCGGCCGAACAGCCACAACGCTTCTCGCGCTGAAGCAAGGCGGGCTCGCGTACGTGCCCAGACGCATGAACAACGTGCTGCTGCAGCTCAGCGCCGGAGGCGCCAAGACGCGACCCTGCGGGAACACGAGGCCGAGGCGACAACGCCGGCAGGATCATGCATCGTGTCCGCCGTGAGGATGCCGCAGTGCGGGAACGTGAGGCTGTTGTGTCTGGCCGTCCTTCGGGACAAAGGAGGCCTCATCGACGTACGGGGAAGCTATCAAGTGCTCTTCGCGCTTCCTCGCCCGTTTTGAGCGAGTGTGTGAGGAAGACGGTGTCAGCCGGGACTCGCGGGCCGAGCGATTAGGAGCACTGCTCCCGTTTAGTGTCGCTGCGTGTTTCTTGCATTGCTTATCCGAGGAGAAAGCTCGCGACTATGACAGGGCTAAGAGGGCTTTGTTCAGGCGCTTTGGTGTCGCATGGCAGGCCGACTTCGAAGGCCCAAATGAGAGAGAAAAAGCCGATCCTGTCGAAGGTACAGCTAGCAATGAAACGGCTAGTTTAGAAAGCTTTGGAAAAGGTGTGATGCAGGTGACACACACACAAAGTGAAGAGAGCGGCGGTTTTCCCGCACCAGAAACGGAAGGCCCTTTAGGCCAAGTGTGTACGGCGGCGGCAATTTCGGCCAGCCTGCCAGATAAGTTCCCCTATTTATTGTCGAATAGGTCAGAGAAGTCGCCATCGGATAGGCGAGTGTTTTCTCCAAAGAGGAACAAGAAGAGTTTTTCTCTAAGGAGGAGCAGGTAGAGTTTTTATTGAGATAGCAATTATATGGACACTTCCACCGGATTTCTGCCGTCGGCGTCGCAGTCGTCGTCGCCGTCGCCGTGAGGTTCCGTATAGACAAAATCTTCGCCGCGCGCCGTATGCCCGAGCGGAAGCGTGCGGGGACGCACGCTGTCACGGAGAGCGAACGCACTCAATCTTCCACGCGCAAGCAAGGAAGCGGGAAGCGAGCGCCGGAGGGAGCGGGGGGGGGGGGGGGGGGTGCGCATTTCTACTCTGCCAACAACCGCGCTCGTCGCTCGCTCGCACCGTCTCTTATCTCCACACGGCTCTGACCTTTGTATGCGCTGTGCATTCGGCGCTAAGTTTCCGTTGAAGCGACAGACCGCACGTACCTTCGCCCGCTGCGGCGTATGCGCTTGCTGCCAGCGTTTTGACAGTCGTTGTCTGCAGTCATTCAGTGTGATCTATTCATGTTTGTTTGTGCGCGCTCACACCACGCTTGTTCATTCAGTTAGTAATAGTCGGGCCACATTTTCCAATGCACGCTACACATGCAATGCTGCCCGGATCGGCAGTGCAGCGCTACAGGTGTGTCCCTTCGCACGCGCTGCCCACGGGAAGCGCTTCTCATCAACACCACCGTTTCACACGCGCCTTCTCGTGGTCATCGAGTCTCTCTTCATGTCGGTCTACTTACGCCGCAGCTCACCTGCTTACCTAATCAGCTCATGTTTACTACAATTGATATTGCTACCAAAGCCGCTCACCTTACTTCGTATGACATTGCTGTGTTGCTATCGCATTCATTGCTTCGCCCTTAGGGCGAAACTGACATTTTTTTGTTATGTTGTTAACCTTTCCGGCTCGGGTTAGACCCACGATTTAAAGCGACGACAGCTGTACACTTGGTGTCAGATATAGACTTAGTGTCAGGGTTGCAATACTTTAGAAGGTCACGTGCAGGTTGCGCAAGTTGATGACCTGCGCTTTTGCGCGAGTTAATGACGCGCTGTGTTTTGTTTGGGATTTTCTTTCAAGGCACGTTTTGTGGGTGGCGTTCATTGTCTTTCATTTCTTTGGGGATATGTTGTGAGCGACTTTTATGTTTTGGAAACCCTTGGTTAAGAAAATGTCATTGTTGGTCTCAGATCGTGGTGGAGGCAGATAATTTTGAGTTTATTTGATGTTGGCTTTGAGGAAAACATGACAGCTGAACGCTTCGCTTTTTTAAAATTTTCGCGGAGATATGTAGGCGGAAGATAAAATCCTCAGTTTAGTTTTGATTGTGACCTGTTTTAGATAGTTCGCGTGAGTTTTCGTTAGAATAAGGCTTTCTTCTTGGATTTCGCGATTTCTAAAAATAACGCTCTATCAGGGTACATATTGGTTGTTCTGCCCTTCAGCTGATTTTGGAAAGCGTCGGATGGTTGTTCCCGCACGCACGTGGAGAGGACCGCGCGTTAGAAACGGGTTGCGCGGATCGCCTTTAGCGATAGATTTATTTTGTCTTCAACGTCTTACAAAGGGGTATGTCATATGGATAGGGCCATCTACTCAGATGGAGCTTAGCATTAAAGCAGCACAATTTCGAAGTTCGCTAGGGGAAATGCAGAATAAGTCAGGCCTTGTGAGTCAATTTGGGCACGTGGTAGATGGTTTTCCTATTTGTTGATTCGGCCTTTTCAGCATTATTTAATGGTTAGGTAGCTCTCTTGTGCTAAGTGTTACGGAATGTTAATTAGTGAAGGCCAGTTCTCCCTTCGCCTTCCTGATCTGTGGAAGCTCTAATTAATAATTCCTTAGCTTCATTACATAAAACCAGTTGGTGTCTATTTGCGAAGACCAGTGGCGTAGCCAGAAATTTTGTTCGGGGGGGGCTCAGGTTTCGGCGCGGCCTCCGAGTCCTCCTTATAGAATTTGTCGTGGGATCAAATGCATGAATAATAACTGCATTGCCAATTTCATTGTATATTAGATGCTGCAAACGAATTATTGAACGCTATGCACTGTCCATTAAAATATGTATGTTTTCATAAAAGAATACATTCGTATGCCCCAAAAATTGTGGCAGAAATAACTGCTATCAGTGCTTCCGCGTTTTTTTTTTTTTGCCTAATAAATTAGTAAAGAAAACAACACATGAACTTTAGAACTATTGACCCTTTTCGCGGAGCAGTTTGTTTTAGAGAAACGAGATGGCGCTCACGGCGGCGCGCCATACCTCTCCTCAGCGACCGCGCACGAATACGAAACCATTACCGCTTCTACCTTGCTTTTGTGCGATCAGCTGTCGGAAATGCAACTGAGTTTTCGCTAACACACTGTGCTCCAATCATGCTAGATTGAATGAATCATGTGGATTGAAGACGTGTGCAGTAGTTGGCTGCAAAAATAGTGACTGGCATGTTAAGGAATAGAATGAATCTGTGTGGTGAAGTTCGCGGACCGCTGCTGCAATTGTCCGAACGTGTTACCGGCACTTCGTGATGTACGGTTTTCTTCGAGGATACAAAAATTTACTCATCCGCCAGCCTTCTATCGCTAACCTTCAAAGACAGGGCTTCATCTCCATAACGTCGGCAAGAGTGAGTACCACTCGTTAAACAATGACAAAGGGAGTAGCGCCGCTTCCTGTCATAGTAAGTTTCGCGCACGTTATCTATACACATCTGTCCAAATGGCAGGAAAACTTACGCCCACTCTATCGCCGACGTATCCAGAATAAGAGAATGGACGCACACTTGAATATATGCGCACTGTATACACACAATAAATGACGGACTACACCTATGGCGCAGCAATGGTCGAAGCTGAATGTTTCGTGACGGTCCACAAGAGTAAGCAAGTTACTAGCTGTAATATATATTTGCTACAAGGTATTACAATGTACAAAACAGCTGCGTTGCAAGCCTTGTGCGCAGCAATAACAAATCTATCGGATTCAGAACTGAGCACACCCGCGAGCGATTAGGCAGAAAATAATCAGATAGTGGCCACACCGAGGAACTTCACTGAGTCAGAAACTGACAAGCCACTGCTTCAAAATATTTGCCGAATAAAGAACAAAGAGCAAAACACACTAATCCTGACTGAATTCATAATCGCAAAGCTTGAAATGCATATTTAGCCCCGCTTTTAGAAGCACCATATACACTGCTTGCGCCGTTTGGACATAGCTTAATCAGCTCCGAAAGCGCTTTTGCATGTTCTCTGAAGCTGCAGGTGATCAAAGCTTCGTGTCGTCCACCTAGTCACCGTCTACGATATCTCCGAAAAAAGAGGTTTTCTAAGCCGCGCCGGCGTCATGCACTTCCATTGTAAACAAGGAGGCAACGGAGTCAGTTGAGGCATGCAATGGACGCGTCATCACGTGATCAAATATGGCAGCGCCCACGGGATCGCCGCGAAAAGGGCCAATATCAGTTCGAAACCAGCAAAGCACTGCATGCAGCTTATATGAAAAACGTAAAGGCCATGAAATGAATAAGTTGAGGAGAAATATTTTGATGAATCTTTGTCATTCAAGAACCTTGTTTACATTTTTCTACATATGCAACGGCCAGGAAGAAACCTCAATGATGCTATCCCTCGTTGCAGTCGATTGCGCAGGAGCAGCTGTAATTCGTCGTGTATTGTAATTACACCGAGATAATACTCGCAGCAGTGAGCACAAATGAAAAGTGGGAGTTCTGCAAAATATATATTAGAAATGCGAAGATAGAATAGAATATACAAATGCCAAGATACAACTCGCTAAAGGGCAAAAAAAGAGTCGCTGGAAAAAAAGTTCACTGCTTGTATACACAAAACCTCGCAATAAGATATTTAAGAATACGTATGAGTCTCCAATAAATCTACGTATTTAAGCAAACGTCATTGTATATAATGCGTTGAACAAGACAAATAAACATGTTACGCAGTCACAGATAGTAAACTTTGCGCACAGAAAGACAGACGATCTAGGCAAGAACACAACTATGATCGCAGAAATCGTGATATGTACTTGGGCCATGCAGCGGTCGCGACAGTGCCATGTGGGTAGAATAATAAAGGAATAATGCATAAATCAGTACGAAAATGTGTAATTTAACTGCCTGCACAACGCCAACAATTATTCTGCACCCAAAATAAAGGTGGGTATTCCTTCGTTTCAAAAAAGAAATAAAAGCAGGTAGCTGAAAAGGAAAGAAAAGGACAAACGAAGGCCACAGATGATGCGGTAAGTTGAACTACACAATATCCGAGTGTGTTTTTGGCGACCGGCGCGTGGGCCGGGCTTTCAATGAGCAAGGTTGGTCAAAATTGGTTATTGGTATCCTCGTAATTTTTCTATTCGCGTGATAATTGTGATCATGATGTTAACTGCTAGAATAAATGGCGAAAATTTCTGCAGTTTTAAAAGCTAATGAACGGTCATACGTTTTCATAATTAAGAAGATATGGACCTGAAGGAACAGTGCTTTTTACTTGCATTGATTTTGCTGCTTCGCTATCTAAAGGACAAACTTCTCACGGCGGGAAAGTTGAGCGAAGCGGTCAATGACTTCGGACAAGCTGATGCCGACGTCTCTGTCGGTGTATAGAAGCGCCAGCCTAACCTTGCGTTCCACAGACATTGTAGAGCGCAAGTAGTTTTTTAGTAAACTATTGTTAACAAAATATTCTCTCTTTGCTGGCAGTGGTCACTGGAAGGGTGACTAGAAGCTGCAGCAGTATTTACACATTTACATAGAACCTGCTGTCGCAGTGAGAGATGGGCATCTATTCCGGTGCTAAAACCTGAAACACTCCCTTGATGTCGTTGGCATACTTGTTTAGGTACCTTGAAAAAACAGCAGGCTGTTCGATTCCAGCATGTCCGTCGTTTAGTCAGGATGTATGGAGAAGCAGCCTGCTTTTGAATCTAAGCTTTCTTTGATAATGTCACCACAAATTTCTATAATTTGATTTTGTGCGTCTGGGCTTAAATACGAGGCAATACTGGGGCAACTTTACAAATGGTTCTACAGATATGTATCTCCACAATCAGCTCGCATGCGAAGAAGCACTCTGAAAATGCCTGTATTTTCAGCAGGGGCATTGCTTAAAGCCATAGGGCCCCTGTCCCTGTGGCCACGGCGAGTCAGACCTAGTCGCCCGCAAAAAAAAAAAAAAAAAAAAAAAAAAAAAAAAAAATCCTCAATAATAGGCCGTTCACTTTCTTCTGTTTTCTCATGGTTTACTTTGCCTGCCCTGGTCAAGCTGATCAATCACATTGAGCACGCTTCCTGAAAATGTTTGGAGAAAATTATCAGCTGCTAGCTGACAGTCACGGTGATATTTAGTATTTGTGTGTGTGTGGGAGATTGCGAGCGTGCGCTTCCATTTATGGAACGGCTTGGACACGAGCGTTCCAGTGCGCGCATGTTGGCCCAAGTTTATAAGAACATTAACCCCATAAAGTTCTAGAATTGAAAATCTTTTAAAGCATGCCTTTGGAAGTGTCAGCGCACCTTTCGCGTCAAACGTTTATGAGAACTCTACACATATAAACTTCCGTATTTGAAATCCATGCGCACCGTTTATTCCGCGGCCGCTGCGAGATGCCGCAACGCGCCCGCTCGCTATCGAAAAGCCGTTGAAAGGTTGGGCTCGGATGCGGCTCCTTGCGTTACGTGACTCCAGGTGCAAGGGCGTTGTCATGAAATCCAGCCCGAGTTCGCAATGTTCGTGCCAAAATGTCTTTTTGAGCGTGAAAAGGACATTGTAGACAAAATCCAGCATGATTGCCGTCGTCGGTGGTAGTTTTGGTCGGCGGTGCATGCCAGCACGAAAAAATTTCGGGGGGGGCTGAAGCCCCATCAGCCCCCCCCCTGGCTACGCGCCTGGCGAAGACATATCATCGGAAGTTTTTTGGTACTTGTCCGGCTCAACGCGCACCTTGTGTTTCAGGGTTTTATTTAGATAGGGGGCTGTCAAATTTTTGGAATTGGTAAAGTCTGGCGATGAGAGTGCCTTGCAGTGGCTCTCGCGGCATTGTGTGTGGCTGACAAGGAGCGTGTCATCTTGCATTTCTGCAGTCCAGTCAGAGCCCACCTATGAAGATGCCTTCGGCGGGAAGATCCCCATTCCTGGAAGCAGCGGCCCCATGGCTTTGAGCAAAGCAGGCATCAAACCGGCCGAGCTGCATGAAACAACTCAATCTCCCGATGCATCATCTGGCGGCGGGGGTGCTGTTTTGTCTGGCGGTCCTTCGGGACAAAGGAGGCCTCATCGACATACGGGGAAGCTATCAAGTGCTCTTCACGCTTGTCGGTTCTCGCGGCCGGGAAGTGTCATCTGGGACTGATAAATGAGCAGTTAGTCTCCAGGCTGCCTCAGGCGTCTCTAAACGGCGCGTTTCCTTTGGTGCGTTTCCGTGAAATTAGCAGCGCCACCCGAACTACGACGAGGCCCGGCGCCGACGGTGATGCGCCAACCTGGAGCCCTTTCAAGACAACAGCCGCCCTCCCTGGAAATGGTGGCTTCCGCGAACCGACGCTACGGAGAGGCGGCTCTTGACTGGATATGGTGGCTTCCGCGAATTGACCACTACGGAGAGGCGACTCTTGCAAGGGACCAGCATCTAGCATTCCCGGATGTGGCTCCCAAGGTGTCAACCGCTGCCTGTGTACGGGGGCGACGCTTATGGGCGGGGTTTGGCGAACCGCTACGGAGGTGGCCATTGGCTAAGAAGAAATAAAGTGCATTCCCTCGTCGTGTGAAAGAGGGAAACGGAAGGGATAAAACAGAGGGACTTGAGTGTTGTGAGGTCGCTCGACCATGGAGAACGCTTGGAGATGTAAACGCTACTACATGCAAAGATGTTAGCACGTAGACGGCTCCAATATCACGGAGCTGATCTTGTAAAATACCATATGTACATTTGTATATAAAACAGTTTTATAATCTCCCTGAATATCTCCTCCTCTCGGCACCTGGCACGGCACCATCCATGGAACCTTCGTGGCCGCTCGGACCTCGGCTTTCGCAACAGTGACCTTCAGCTGTCGCAACAAGGCCGACGCGAGGCGGCAACACAGACGAGACCCAGCAGTTCTTGAACACGAAGCTCACGCGCATCGTGCCCGCCGTGAGGATGCCGCAGTGCGGGAACGTGAGGCCGACGCGAGGCGGCAACACAGACGAGACCCAGTGGGCTTCTTCGATTTTCCACTTCTGGCTACCCGCGGGCTGCCAGAGCCAGCCAGCGCGCCTTCGTTTTTCTCGGGTTGCTCCGCCTACCGCGTGACGCACTTCCGCCGCGCGTTCGTTTTACTCGGGCTGGACGGTTCTGGCTACCCGCGGGCTTCCAGAACCTGCCAGGACGATTTTGTTCTGGCTGCTCTCTGGAAGTTCTCTGGCTAGCAGACGACAAAAAGAGGCGATGAGCGCTCGCCGCCATCTTTGTGGGGACTCGACGGATTGCAGCGCGCATGGCAGCGCCGGGCGCTTGAGGACTTTCACCTCGCTCCTGGCTTGCGTCGAACGCTAGCGCGCGCCGCCCCGGTTGTTGTGGTTTCGGACTTCGTCTCGCGTACTCGTCGGCGTGGTGCGTGGATCGCTGATTGCGTTGCTTCTAGCGTTATCTTACTAGGGTTCTAACGCACCCTTCCGCCTTGTGAGGCGGTGCCATACGAGCGGCGGCGAACCATTTGAAGCTTTCTTAGGTGTGTGTGTGTGTGTGTGTGTGTGTGTGTGTGTGTGTGTGTGTGTGTGTGTGTGTGTGTGTGTGTGTGTGTGTGTGTGTGTGTGTGTGTGTGTGTGTGTGTGTGTGTGTGTGTGTGTGCCGTGAATTCTTCTTCCCCGCCGTAAACAGCGCGCGCGGCGCTGTCACCGTGGGCGCTGTCGATTATGCTTGCATGGTATTTTCATCGTGTTCCGCGCAAGTTGTTCGCGAAGTTGTAGACGCACATCGCGTTGCCTTTTCGGTTCATCTTTCTCTAGTGGTATCCCTTTTCACATCGCTCGCGTATATGCGGCGATATATTTTTTCTGCAGTTATATAGCGAAGGCGTCGCAGCTAGCCCACGTTCGCTCCGTCTATCCGTCGTATGCTTGGGTGGCAGCTCGAAACTGCCGTTGATGTTAAAGGAATGCACTGAGATGAGTAGTGGCCACACGTATATTAGGTTAATTATTGCTCTCATGATAAAGCTTTTCGATGGTCACAGGTGGCGTGCATTTTCATGGGCAAGCCGCAGCCCCCAGCTCCTTCAGCACAGGAACAGAATTGAAAGGAGCACTATCAAGCGAAACAAACTTTCTGAAATCGAATTCAAGCATGTCGATCCGCACGAAATTTTACGCGTAATGACCTACCCGCTTTTTCGTGTCTTGTCAAATGACTTCAAATGTCGCAGGTGGCCGACCTCCTCGAGGCATCCTCGAGCGATCGCTTTTGCGCAACTATTTACGTGCGATTTTGCGTCTTGGCATCGGACTCGTCGCAGGCCGTTTGTTACGCTGTGCAAAGTGAGATGCCCAGTCGCGCTAACTCTCGCAAAAGTGTTTTCCCGAATACAGCTGTATATTTTCACGGTGGCAACGCAGAAATGGGCCGACTACGCCGCGCGCGCCGCCCACGCCGGTCGCTGCCATGTTGGTAGCTTTTTTACATTTATCGCGCGGCCAGCGCTGTCCCGGCGTTCGATTTTGCAAACTTCGGGCAGCTCCGGGCTGTCTTGGCATCCCAGCTCACGTGACTTCCTATCACAACCAGAACTAGCTGGCTGCCGTCTGGCTGCCAGCTGGCTGCCAGAACTACGAAAATCGAAGAAGCCCAGTCTTGAACACGAAGCTCACGCGCATCGTGCCCGCCGTGAGGATGCCGCAGTGCGGGAACGTGAGGCCGACGCGAGGCGGCAACACCGACGAGACGCAGCAGTCTTGAACACGAAGCTCACGCGCATCCTGCCCGCCGTGAGGGAACGTGAGGCCTATGCGAGGCGGCAACACAGACGAGACCCAGCAGTTCTTGAACACGTAGCTCACGCGCATCCTGCCCGCCGTGAGGGAACGTGAGCCCTATGCGAGGCGGCAACACAGACGAGACCCAGCAGTTCTTGAACACGAAGCTCACGCGCATCGTGCCCGCCGTGAGGATGCCGCAGTGCGGGAACGTGAAGCCGACGCGAGGCGGCAACACAGACGAGACCCAGCAGTTCTTGAACACGAAGCTCACGCGCATCCTGCCCGCCGTGAGGGAACGTGAGGCCTATGCGAGGCGGCAACACAGACGAGACCCAGCAGTTCTTGAACACGTAGCTCACGCGCATCCTGCCCGCCGTGAGGGAACGTGAGCCCTATGCGAGGCGGCAACACAGACGAGACCCAGCAGTTCTTGAACACGAAGCTCACGCGCATCGTGCCCGCCGTGAGGATGCCGCAGTGCGGGAACGTGAAGCCGACGCGAGGTGGCAACACAGACGAGACGCAGCAGTCTTGAACACGAAGCTCACGCGCATCCTGCCCGCCGTGAGGGAACGTGAGGCCGACGCGAGGCGGCAACACCGACGAGACCCAGCAGTTCTTGAACACGTAGCTCACGCGCATCCTGCCCGCCGTGAGGGAACGTGAGCCCTATGCGAGGCGGCAACACAGACGAGACCCAGCAGTTCTTGAACACGAAGCTCACGCGCATCGTGCCCGCCGTGAGGATGCCGCAGTGCGGGAACGTGAAGCCGACGCGAGGTGGCAACACAGACGAGACGCAGCAGTCTTGAACACGAAGCTCACGCGCATCCTGCCCGCCGTGAGGGAACGTGAGGCCTATGCGAGGCAGCAACACAGACGAGACCCAGCAGTTCTTGAACACGAAGCTCACGCGCATCGTGTCCGCCGTGAGGATGCCGCAGTGCGGGAACGTGAAGCCGACGCGAGGTGGCAACACAGACGAGACGCAGCAGTCTTGAACACGAAGCTCACGCGCATCCTGCCCGCCGTGAGGGAACGTGAGGCCTATGCGAGGCGGCAACACAGACGAGACCCAGCAGTTTTTGAACACGAAGCTCACGCGCATCGTGCCCGCCGTGAGGATGCCGCAGTGCGGGAACGTGAAGCCGACGCGAGGTGGCAACACAGACGAGACGCAGCAGTCTTGAACACGAAGCTCACGCGCATCCTGCCCGCCGTGAGGGAACGTGAGGCCTATGCGAGGCGGCAACACAGACGAGACCCAGCAGTTCTTGAACACGAAGCTCACGCGCATCGTGCCCGCCGTGAGGATGCCGCAGTGCGGGAACGTGAAGCCGACGCGAGGTGGCAACACAGACGAGACGCAGCAGTCTTGAACACGAAGCTCACGCGCATCCTGCCCGCCGTGAGGGAACGTGAGGCCTATGCGAGGCGGCAACACAGACGAGACGCAGCAGTCTTGAACACGAAGCTCACGCGCATCCTGCCCGCCGTGAGGGAACGTGAGGCCTATGCGAGGCGGCAACACAGACGAGACCCAGCAATTCTTGAACACCTAGCTCACGCGCATCGTGCCCGCCGTGAGGGAACGTGAGGCCTATGCGAGGCGGCAACACAGACAAGACCCAGCAGTTCTTGAACACGAAGCTCACGCGCATCGTGCCCGCCGTGAGGGAACGTGAGGCCTATGCGAGGCGGCAACACAGACGAGACCCAGCAGTTCTTGAACACGAAGCTCACGCGCATCGTGCCCGCCGTGAGGGAACGTGAGGCCTATGCGAGGCGGCAACACAGACGAGACCCAGCAGTTCTTGAACACGAAGCTCACGCGCATCGTGCCCGCCGTGAGGGAACGTGAGGCCTATGCGAGGCGGCAACACAGACGAGACCCAGCAGTTCTTGAACACGAAGCTCACGCGCATCGTGCCCGCCGTGAGGGAACGTGAGGCCTATGCGAGGCGGCAACACAGACGAGACCCAGCAGTTCTTGAACACGAAGCTCACGCGCATCGTGCCCGCCGTGAGGGAACGTGAGGCCTATGCGAGGCGGCAACAGAGACGAGACCCAGCAATTCTTGAACACCTAGCTCACGCGCATCGTGCCCGCCGTGAGGGAACGTGAGGCCTATGCGAGGCGGCAACACAGACGAGACCCAGCAGTTCTTGAACACGAAGCTCACGCGCATCGTGCCCGCCGTGAGGGAACGTGAGGCCTATGCGAGGCGGCAACACAGACGAGACCCAGCAGTTCTTGAACACGAAGCTCACGCGCATCGTGCCCGCCGTGAGGGAACGTGAGGCCTATGCGAGGCGGCAACACAGACGAGACCCAGCAGTTCTTGAACACGAAGCTCACGCGCATCCTGCCCGCAGTGCGGGAACATGAGGCCGACGCGAGGCGGCAACACCGACGAGACCCAGCAGTTCTTGAACACGAAGCTCACGCGAATCCTGCCCGCAGTGCGGGAACATGAGGCCGACGCGAGGCGGCAACACCGACGAGACCCAGCAGTTCTTGAACACGAAGCTCACGCGCATCGTGCCCGCAGTGCGGGAACGTGAGGCCTATGCGAGGCGGCAACACAGACTAGACCCAGCAGTTCTTGAACACGAAGCTCACGCGAATCCTGCCCGCAGTGCGGGAACATGAGGCCGACGCGAGGCGGCAACACAGACGAGACCCAGCAGTTCTTGAACACGAAGCTCACGCGAATCCTGCCCGCAGTGCGGGAACATGAGGCCGACGCGAGGCGGCAACACAGACGAGACCCAGCAGTTCTTGAACACGAAGCTCACGCGCATCGTGCCCGCAGTGCGGGAACGTGAGGCCTATGCGAGGCGGCAACACAGACGAGACCCAGCAGTTCTTGAACACGAAGCTCACGCGCATCGTGCCCGCCGTGAGGGAACGTGAGGCCTATGCGAGGCGGCAACACAGACGAGACCCAGCAGTTCTTGAACACGAAGCTCACGCGCATCCTGCCCGCAGTGCGGGAACAAGAGGCCGACGCGAGGCGGCAACACCGACGAGACCCAGCAATTCTTGAACACCTAGCTCACGCGCATCGTGCCCGCCGTGAGGGAACGTGAGGCCTATGCGAGGCGGCAACACAGACGAGACCCAGCAGTTCTTGAACACGAAGCTCACGCGCATCGTGCCCGCCGTGAGGGAACGTGAGGCCTATGCGAGGCGGCAACACAGACGAGACCCAGCAGTTCTTGAACACGAAGCTCACGCGCATCCTGCCCGCAGTGCGGGAACATGAGGCCGACGCGAGGCGGCAACACAGACGAGACCCAGCAGTTCTTGAACACGAAGCTCACGCGCATCGTGCCCGCCGTGAGGGAACGTGAGGCCTATGCGAGGCGGCAACACAGACGAGACCCAGCAGTTCTTGAACACGAAGCTCACGCGCATCCTGCCCGCCGTGAGGGAACGTGAGGCCTATGCGAGGCGGCAACACAGACGAGACCCAGCAGTTCTCGAACACGTAGCTCACGCGCATCCTGCCCGCCGTGAGGGAACGTGAGCCCTATGCGAGGCGGCAACACAGACGAGACCCAGCAGTTCTTGAACACGAAGCTCACGCGCATCGTGCCCGCCGTGAGGATGCCGCAGTGCGGGAACGTGAGGCCGATGCGAGGCGGCAACACAGACGAGACCCAGCAGTTCTTGAACACGAAGCTCACGCGCATCCTGCCCGCCGTGAGGGAACGTGAGGCCTATGCGAGGCGGCAACACAGACGAGACCCAGCAGTTCTTGAACACGTAGCTCACGCGCATCCTGCCCGCCGTGAGGGAACGTGAGCCCTATGCGAGGCGGCAACACAGACGAGACCCAGCAGTTCTTGAACACGAAGCTCACGCGCATCGTGCCCGCCGTGAGGATGCCGCAGTGCGGGAACGTGAAGCCGACGCGAGGTGGCAACACAGACGAGACGCAGCAGTCTTGAACACGAAGCTCACGCGCATCCTGCCCGCCGTGAGGGAACGTGAGGCCTATGCGAGGCGGCAACACAGACGAGACCCAGCAGTTCTTGAACACGAAGCTCACGCGCATCGTGCCCGCCGTGAGGATGCCGCAGTGCGGGAACGTGAAGCCGACGCGAGGTGGCAACACAGACGAGACGCAGCAGTCTTGAACACGAAGCTCACGCGCATCCTGCCCGCCGTGAGGGAACGTGAGGCCGACGCGAGGCGGCAACACCGACGAGACCCAGCAGTTCTTGAACACGTAGCTCACGCGCATCCTGCCCGCCGTGAGGGAACGTGAGCCCTATGCGAGGCGGCAACACAGACGAGACCCAGCAGTTCTTGAACACGAAGCTCACGCGCATCGTGCCCGCCGTGAGGATGCCGCAGTGCGGGAACGTGAAGCCGACGCGAGGTGGCAACACAGACGAGACGCAGCAGTCTTGAACACGAAGCTCACGCGCATCCTGCCCGCCGTGAGGGAACGTGAGGCCTATGCGAGGCGGCAACACAGACGAGACCCAGCAGTTCTTGAACACGAAGCTCACGCGCATCGTGCCCGCCGTGAGGATGCCGCAGTGCGGGAACGTGAAGCCGACGCGAGGTGGCAACACAGACGAGACGCAGCAGTCTTGAACACGAAGCTCACGCGCATCCTGCCCGCCGTGAGGGAACGTGAGGCCTATGCGAGGCGGCAACACAGACGAGACCCAGCAGTTTTTGAACACGAAGCTCACGCGCATCGTGCCCGCCGTGAGGATGCCGCAGTGCGGGAACGTGAAGCCGACGCGAGGTGGCAACACAGACGAGACGCAGCAGTCTTGAACACGAAGCTCACGCGCATCCTGCCCGCCGTGAGGGAACGTGAGGCCTATGCGAGGCGGCAACACAGACGAGACCCAGCAGTTCTTGAACACGAAGCTCACGCGCATCGTGCCCGCCGTGAGGATGCCGCAGTGCGGGAACGTGAAGCCGACGCGAGGTGGCAACACAGACGAGACGCAGCAGTCTTGAACACGAAGCTCACGCGCATCCTGCCCGCCGTGAGGGAACGTGAGGCCTATGCGAGGCGGCAACACAGACGAGACGCAGCAGTCTTGAACACGAAGCTCACGCGCATCCTGCCGCCGTGAGGGAACGTGAGGCCTATGCGAGGCGGCAACACAGACGAGACCCAGCAAGTTCTTGAACACTAGCTCACGCGCATCGTGCCCGCCGTGAGGGAACGTGAGGCCTATGCGAGGCGGCAACACAGACAAGACCCAGCAGTTCTTGAACACGAAGCTCACGCGCATCGTGCCCGCCGTGAGGGAACGTGAGGCCTATGCGAGGCGGCAACACAGACGAGACCCAGCAGTTCTTGAACACGAAGCTCACGCGCATCGTGCCCGCCGTGAGGGAACGTGAGGCCTATGCGAGGCGGCAACACAGACGAGACCCAGCAGTTCTTGAACACGAAGCTCACGCGCATCGTGCCCGCCGTGAGGGAACGTGAGGCCTATGCGAGGCGGCAACACAGACGAGACCCAGCAGTTCTTGAACACGAAGCTCACGCGCATCGTGCCCGCCGTGAGGGAACGTGAGGCCTATGCGAGGCGGCAACACAGACGAGACCCAGCAGTTCTTGAACACGAAGCTCACGCGCATCGTGCCCGCCGTGAGGGAACGTGAGGCCTATGCGAGGCGGCAACACAGACGAGACCCAGCAGTTCTTGAACACCTAAGCTCACGCGCATCGTGCCCGCCGTGAGGGAACGTGAGGCCTATGCGAGGCGGCAACACAGACGAGACCCAGCAGTTCTTGAACACCGAAGCTCACGCGCATCGTGCCCGCCGTGAGGGAACGTGAGGCCTATGCGAGGCGGCAACACAGACGAGACCCAGCAGTTCTTGAACACGAAGCTCACGCGCATCGTGCCCGCCGTGAGGGAACGTGAGGCCTATGCGAGGCGGCAACACAGACGAGACCCAGCAGTTCTTGAACACGAAGCTCACGCGCATCCTGCCCGCAGTGCGGGAACAGTGAGGCCTATGCGAGGCGGCAACACAGACGAGACCCAGCAGTTCTTGAACACGAAGCTCACGCGCATCCTGCCCGCCGTGAGGGAACGTGAGGCCGACGCGAGGCGGCAACACAGACGAGACCCAGCAGTTCTTGAACACGAAGCTCACGCGCATCGTGCCCGCAGTGAGGGAACGTGAGGCCTATGCGAGGCGGCAACACAGACGAGACCCAGCAGTTCTTGAACACGAAGCTCACGCGAATCTGCCCGCAGTGCGGGAACGTGAGGCCGAGCGAGGCGGCAAACACAGACGAGACCCAGCAGTTCTTGAACACGAAGCTCACGCGCATCGTGCCCGCGTGCGGGAACGTGAGGCCTATGCGAGGCGGCAACACAGACGAGACCCAGCAGTTCTTGAACACGAAGCTCACGCGCATCCTGCCCGCGTGCGGGAACGAGGCCGACGCGAGGCGGCAACACAGACGAGACCAGCAGTTCTTGAACACGAAGCTCACGCGCATCGTGCCCGCCGTGAGGGAACGTGAGGCCTATGCGAGGCGGCAACACAGAGAGACCCAGCAGTTCTTGAACACGAAGCTCACGCGCATCGTGCCCGCCGTGAGGGAACGTGAGGCCTATCCGAGGCGGCAACACAGAAGAGGACCCAGCAGTTCTTGAACACGAAGCTCACGCGCATCTGCCCGCAGTGCGGGAACATGAGGCCGACGCGAGGCGGCAACACAGACGAGACCCAGCAGTTCTTGAACACGAAGCTCACGCGATCTGCCCGCCGTGAGGAACAGTGAGGCCTATGCGAGTGCGGCAACACAGACGAGACCCAGCATTTCTTGAACACTAAGCTCACGCGCATCCGTGCCCGCCGTGAGGGAACGTGAGCCTATGCGAGGCGGCAACACAGACTAGACCCAGCAGTTCTTGAACACGAAGCTCACGCGCATCGTGCCCGCCGTGAGGGAACGTGAGGCCTATGCGAGGCGGCAACACAGACGAGACCCAGCAGTTCTTGAACACGAAGCTCACGCGCATCGTGCCCGCAGTGCGGGAACGTGAGGACGACGCGAGGCGGCAACACAGACGAGACCCACAGTTCTTGAACACGAGCTCACGCGCATCGTGCCCGCCGTGAGGGAACGTGAGGCCTATGCGAGGCGGCAACACAGACGAGACCCAGCAGTTCTTGAACACGAAGCTCACGCGCATCCGCCCGCCGTGAGGGAACGTGAGGCCTATGCGAGGCGGCAACACAGACGAGACCCAGCAGTTCTTGAACCGAAGTCTCACGCGCAATCGTGCCCGCCGTGAAGGGAACCGTGGAGTTGAGGCCGACGCGAGGCGGCAACACAGACGAGACCCAGCAGTTCTTGAACACGAAGCTCACGCGCATCCTGCCCGCCGTGAGGGAACGTGAGGCCTACGCGAGGCGTCAACACAGACGAGACCCAGAGTTCTTGAACACGAAGCTCACGCGCATCGTGCCCGACGTGAAGGGGCACGTGAGGCCTATGCGAGGCGTCAACACAGACGAGACCCAGCAGTTCTTGAACACGAAGCTCCGCGCATCTGCCACGCCCCCCCCCCCAGCCAGTGCGGAACGTGAGGCCGACGCGAGGCGGCCACACAGACGAGACCCAGCAGTTCTTGAACACGAAGCTCACGCGCATCGTGCCCGCCGTGGGGAACGTGAGGCCTACGCGAGGCGGCAACACAGACGAGACCAGCAGTTCTTGAACACGAAGCTCACGCGCATCTGCCCGCAGTGAGGGAACGTGAGGATGCGAGGCGGCAACACAGACGAGACCCAGCAGTTCTTGAACACGAAGCTCACGCGCATCCTGCCCGCCGTGGGAACGTGAGCCGACGCGAGGCGGCAACACAGACGAGACCCAGCAGTTCTTGACACGAAGCTCACGCGCATCGTGCCCGCCGTGCAGGGAACGTGAGGCCTACGCGAGGCGGCAACACAGACGAGACCCAGCAGTTCTTGAACACGAAGCTCACGCGCATCCTGCCCGCCGTGAGGGAACGTGAGGCCAGCGAGGCGGCAACACAGACGAGACCAGCAGTTCTTGAACACGAAGCTCACGCGCATCGTGCCCGCCTGAGGATGCCGCAGTGCGGGAACGTGAGCCTACGCGAGGTGGCAAACAGACGAGACCCAGCAGTTCTTGAACACGAAGCTCACGCGCATCTGCCCGCCGTGAGGAGCCGCAGGGGAACGTGAGGCCGATGCGAGGCGGCACACACAGACGAGACCCAGCAGTTCTTGAACACGAAGCTCACGCGCATCCTGCCCGCCGTGGGGGAAACGTGAGGCCGACGCGAGGCGGCAACACAGACGAGACCCAGCAGTTCTTGAACACGAAGCTCACGCGCATCCTGCCCGCCGTGAGGGAACGTGAGGCCTATGCGAGGCGGCAACACAGACGAGACCCAGCAGTTCTTGAACACGAAGCTCACGCGCATCGTGCCCGCCGTGAGGATGCCAGTGCGGGAACGTGAGGCCGACGCGAGGCGGCAACACAGACGAGACCCAGCAGTTCTTGAACACGAAGCTCACGCGCATCGCCGCCCGCGTGCGGGAACGTGAAGCCTACGCGAGGCGGCAACACAGACGAGACCCAGCAGTTCTTGAACACGAAGCTC
>NC_051154.1:4601356-4639423 GCF_013339745.2 Dermacentor silvarum | reverse complement strand
TCGTCCGCGTGAGCATCCGCAGTGCGGGAACGTGAGGCCGAACGCGAGGCGGCACAACACGACGAGACACCCAGCTGTTCTTGAACACGAAGCTCACGCGCATCGTGCCCGCCGCGAGGATGCCGCAGTGCGGGAACGTGAAGCTGACGCGAGGCGGCAACACAGACGAGACCCAGCAGTTCTTGAACACGAAGCTCACGCGCATCGTGCCCGCCGCGAGGATGCCGCAGTGCGGGAACGTGAAGCTGACGCGAGGCGGCAACACAGACGAGACCCAGCAGTTCTTGAACACGAAGCTCACGCGCATCGTGCCCGCCGTGAGGATGCCGCAGTGCGGGAACGTGAAGCCGACGCGAGGTGGCAACACAGACGAGACCCAGCAGTTCTTGAACACGAAGCTCACGCGCATCGTGCCCGCCGTGAGGATGCCGCAGTGCGGGAACGTGAGCCGACGCGAGGCGACAACGCCGGCAAAACCCAGCAGTTCTTGAACACGAAGCTCACGCGCATCGTGCCCGCCGTGAGGATGCCGCAGTGCGGGAACGTGAGGCCGACGCGAGGCGGACAACGCCGGCAAAACCCAGCAGTTCTTGAACACGAAGCTCACGCGCATCGTGCCCGCCGTGAGGATGCCGCAGTGCGGGAACGTGAAGCCGACGCGACGCGACAACGCCGACAAAACCCAGCAGTTCTTGAACACGAAGCTCACGCGCATCGTGCCCGCCGTGAGGATGCCGCAGTGCGGGAACGTGAAGGCCGACGCGACGCGGACAACGCCGGCAAAACCCAGCAGTTCTTGAACACGAAGCTCACGCGCATCGTGCCCGCCGTGAGGATGCCGCAGTGCGGGAACGTGAGGCCGACGCGAGCGCGACAACGCCGGCAAGACCCAGCAGTTCTTGAACACGAAGCTCACGCGCATCGTGCCCGCCGTGAGGATGCCGCAGTGCGGGAACGTGAAGCCGACGCGACGCGACAACGCCGGCAGACCCAGCAGTTCTTGAACACGAAGCTCACGCGCATCGTGCCCGCCGTGAGGATGCCGCAGTGCGGGAACGCGAAGCCGACGCGAGGCGGCAACGCCGACAAGACCCAGCAGTTCTTGAACACGAAGCTCACGCGCATCGTGCCCGCCGTGAGGATGCCGCAGTGCGGGAACGTGAGGCCGACGCGAGGCGACAACGCCGGCAAAACCCAGCAGTTCTTGAACACGAAGCTCACGCGCATCGTGCCCGCCGTGAGGATGCCGCAGTGCGGGAACGTGAAGCCGACGCGAGGCGACAACGCCGGCAAAACCCAGCAGTTCTTGAACACGAAGCTCACGCGCATCGTGCCCGCCGTGAGGATGCCGCAGTGCGGGAACGTGAAGCCGACGCGAGGCGACAACGCCGGCAAGACCCAGCAGTTCTTGAACACGAAGCTCACGCGCATCGCGCCCGCCGTGAGGATGCCGCAGTGCGGGAACGTGAAGCCGACGCGAGGCGACAACGCCGGCAAAACCCAGCAGTTCTTGAACACGAAGCTCACGCGCATCGTGCCCGCCGTGAGGATGCCGCAGTGCGGGAACGTGAAGCCGACGCGACGCGACAACGCCGGCAAAACCCAGCAGTTCTTGAACACGAAGCTCACGCGCATCGTGCCCGCCGTGAGGATGCCGCAGTGCGGGAACGTGAAGCCGACGCGAGGCGGCAACGCCGGCAAAACCCAGCAGTTCTTGAACACGAAGCTCACGCGCATCGTGCCCGCCGTGAGGATGCCGCAGTGCGGGAACGTGAAGCCGACGCGAGGCGACAACGCCGGCAAAACCCAGCAGTTCTTGAACACGAAGCTCACGCGCATCGTGCCCGCCGTGAGGATGCCGCAGTGCGGGAACGTGAGGCCGACGCGAGGCGGCAACGCCGACAAGACCCAGCAGTTCTTGAACACGAAGCTCACGCGCATCGTGCCCGCCGTGAGGATGCCGCAGTGCGGGAACGTGAAGCCGACGCGAGGCGACAACGCCGGCAAAACCCAGCAGTTCTTGAACACGAAGCTCACGCGCATCGTGCCCGCCGTGAGGATGCCGCAGTGCGGGAACGTGAGGCCGACGCGAGGCGACAACGCCGGCAAAACCCAGCAGTTCTTGAACACGAAGCTCACGCGCATCGTGCCCGCCGTGAGGATGCCGCAGTGCGGGAACGTGAGGCCGACGCGAGGCGACAACGCCGGCAAAACCCAGCAGTTCTTGAACACGAAGCTCACGCGCATCGTGCCCGCCGTGAGGATGCCGCAGTGCGGGAACGTGAGGCCGACGCGAGGCGACAACGCCGGCAAAACCCAGCAGTTCTTGAACACGAAGCTCACGCGCATCGTGCCCGCCGTGAGGATGCCGCAGTGCGGGAACGTGAAGCCGACGCGACGCGACAACGCCGGCAAAACCCAGCAGTTCTTGAACACGAAGCTCACGCGCATCGTGCCCGCCGTGAGGATGCCGCAGTGCGGGAACGTGAAGCCGACGAGAGGCGGCAACGCCGGCAAAACCCAGCAGTTCTTGAACACGAAGCTCACGCGCATCGTGCCCGCCGTGAGGATGCCGCAGTGCGGGAACGTGAGGCCGACGCGACGCGACAACGCCGGCAAAACCCAGCAGTTCTTGAACACGAAGCTCACGCGCATCGTGCCCGCCGTGAGGATGCCGCAGTGCGGGAACGTGAAGCCGACGCGAGGCGACAACGCCGGCAAAACCCAGCAGTTCTTGAACACGAAGCTCACGCGCATCGTGCCCGCCGTGAGGATGCCGCAGTGCGGGAACGTGAGGCCGACGCGAGGCGGCAACGCCGACAAGACCCAGCAGTTCTTGAACACGAAGCTCACGCGCATCGTGCCCGCCGTGAGGATGCCGCAGTGCGGGAACGTGAAGGCCGACGCGAGGCGGCAACGCCGGCAAGACCCAGCAGTTCTTGAACACGAAGCTCACGCGCATCGTGCCCGCCGTGAGGATGCCGCAGTGCGGGAACGTGAAGCCGACGCGACGCGACAACGCCGGCAAAACCCAGCAGTTCTTGAACACGAAGCTCACGCGCATCGTGCCCGCCGTGAGGATGCCGCAGTGCGGGAACGTGAAGGCCGACGCGACGCGACAACGCCGGCAAAACCCAGCAGTTCTTGAACACGAAGCTCACGCGCATCGTGCCCGCCGTGAGGATGCCGCAGTGCGGGAACGTGAAGCCGACGCGACGCGACAACGCCGGCAAAACCCAGCAGTTCTTGAACACGAAGCTCACGCGCATCGTGCCCGCCGTGAGGATGCCGCAGTGCGGGAACGTGAAGCCGACGCGACGCGACAACGCCGGCAAAACCCAGCAGTTCTTGAACACGAAGCTCACGCGCATCGTGCCCGCCGTGAGGATGCCGCAGTGCGGGAACGTGAAGCCGACGCGACGCGACAACGCCGGCAAAACCCAGCAGTTCTTGAACACGAAGCTCACGCGCATCGTGCCCGCCGTGAGGATGCCGCAGTGCGGGAACGTGAAGCCGACGCGACGCGACAACGCCGGCAAAACCCAGCAGTTCTTGAACACGAAGCTCACGCGCATCGTGCCCGCCGTGAGGATGCCGCAGTGCGGGAACGTGAAGCCGACGCGACGGCGACAACGCCGGCAAAACCCAGCAGTTCTTGAACACGAAGCTCACGCGCATCGTGCCCGCCGTGAGGATGCCGCAGTGCGGGAACGTGAAGCCGACGCGACGCGACAACGCCGGCAAAACCCAGCAGTTCTTGAACACGAAGCTCACGCGCATCGTGCCCGCCGTGAGGATGCCGCAGTGCGGGAACGTGAAGCCGACGCGACGCGACAACGCCGGCAAACCCAGCAGTTCTTGAACACGAAGCTCACGCGCATCGTGCCCGCCGTGAGGATGCCGCAGTGCGGGAACGTGAAGCCGACGCGACGCGACAACGCCGGCAAACCCAGCAGTTCTTGAACACGAAGCTCACGCGCATCGTGCCCGCCGTGAGGATGCCGCAGTGCGGGAACGTGAAGCCGACGCGACGCGACAACGCCGGCAAAACCCAGCAGTTCTTGAACACGAAGCTCACGCGCATCGTGCCCGCCGTGAGGATGCCGCAGTGCGGGAACGTGAAGCCGACGCGACGGCGACAACGCCGGCAAAACCCAGCAGTTCTTGAACACGAAGCTCACGCGCATCGTGCCCGCCGTGAGGATGCCGCAGTGCGGGAACGTGAAGCCGACGCGACGCGACAACGCCGGCAAAACCCAGCAGTTCTTGAACACGAAGCTCACGCGCATCGTGCCCGCCGTGAGGATGCCGCAGTGCGGGAACGTGAAGCCGACGCGACGCGACAACGCCGGCAAAACCCAGCAGTTCTTGAACACGAAGCTCACGCGCATCGTGCCCGCCGTGAGGATGCCGCAGTGCGGGAACGTGAAGCCGACGCGACGCGACAACGCCGGCAAAACCCAGCAGTTCTTGAACACGAAGCTCACGCGCATCGTGCCCGCCGTGAGGATGCCGCAGTGCGGGAACGTGAAGCCAACTCGAACCGACAACGCCGGCAAGACCCAGCAGTTCTTGAACACGAAGCTCACGCGCATCGTGCCCGCCGTGAGGATGCCGCAGTGCGGGAACGTGAGGCCGACGCGAGGCGGCAACGCCGGCAAGACCCAGCAGTTCTTGAACACGAAGCTCACGCGCATCGTGCCCGCCGTGAGGATGCCGCAGTGCGGGAACGTGAAGCCGACGCGACGCGACAACGCCGGCAAGACCCAGCAGTTCTTGAACACGAAGCTCACGCGCATCGTGCCCGCCGTGAGGATGCCGCAGTGCGGGAACGTGAGGCCGACGCGAGGCGGCAACGCCGACAAGACCCAGCAGTTCTTGAACACGAAGCTCACGCGCATCGTGCCCGCCGTGAGGATGCCGCAGTGCGGGAACGTGAAGCCGACGCGAGGCGGACAACGCCGGCAAAACCCAGCAGTTCTTGAACACGAAGCTCACGCGCATCGTGCCCGCCGTGAGGATGCCGCAGTGCGGGAACGTGAGGCCGACGCGAGGCGGCAACGCCGACAAGACCCAGCAGTTCTTGAACACGAAGCTCACGCGCATCGTGCCCGCCGTGAGGATGCCGCAGTGCGGGAACGTGAGGCCGACGCGAGGCGACAACGCCGGCAAAACCCAGCAGTTCTTGAACACGAAGCTCACGCGCATCGTGCCCGCCGTGAGGATGCCGCAGTGCGGGAACGTGAAGCCGACGCGAGGCGACAACGCCGGCAAGACCCAGCAGTTCTTGAACACGAAGCTCACGCGCATCGTGCCCGCCGTGAGGATGCCGCAGTGCGGGAACGTGAAGCCGACGCGAGGCGGACAACGCCGGCAAACCCAGCAGTTCTTGAACACGAAGCTCACGCGCATCGTGCCCGCCGTGAGGATGCCGCAGTGCGGGAACGTGAAGCCGACGCGACGCGACAACGCCGGCAAGACCCAGCAGTTCTTGAACACGAAGCTCACGCGCATCGTGCCCGCCGTGAGGATGCCGCAGTGCGGGAACGTGAAGCCGACGCGAGGCGGCAACACAGACGAGACCCAGCAGTTCTTGAACACGAAGCTCACGCGCATCGTGCCCGCCGTGAGGATGCCGCAGTGCGGGAACGTGAAGCCGACGCGAGGCGGCAACACCGACAAGACCCAGCAGTTCTTGAACACGAAGCTCACGCGCATCGTGCCCGCCGTGAGGATGCCGCAGTGCGGGAACGTGAAGCCGACGCGAGGCGGCAACACAGACGAGACCCAGCAGTTCTTGAACACGAAGCTCACGCGCATCGTGCCCGCCGTGAGGATGCCGCAGTGCGGGAACGTGAGGCCGACGCGAGGCGGCAACACCGACGAGACCCAGCAGTTCTTGAACACGAAGCTCACGCGCATCGTGCCCGCCGTGAGGATGCCGCAGTGCGGGAACGTGAGGCCGACGCGAGGCGGCAACACCGACAAGACCCAGCAGTTCTTGAACACGAAGCTCACGCGCATCGTGCCCGCCGTGAGGATGCCGCAGTGCGGGAACGTGAAGCCGACGCGAGGCGGCAACACAGACGAGACCCAGCAGTTCTTGAACACGAAGCTCACGCGCATCGTGCCCGCCGTGAGGATGCCGCAGTGCGGGAACGTGAAGCCGACGCGAGGCGGCAACACCGACAAGACCCAGCAGTTCTTGAACACGAAGCTCACGCGCATCGTGCCCGCCGTGAGGATGCCGCAGTGCGGGAACGTGAGGCCGACGCGAGGCGGCAACACCGACAAGACCCAGCAGTTCTTGAACACGAAGCTCACGCGCATCGTGCCCGCCGTGAGGATGCCGCAGTGCGGGAACGTGAAGCCGACGCGAGGCGGCAACAGCCGCAAGACCCAGCAGTTCTTGAACACGAAGCTCACGCGCATCGTGCCCGCCGTGAGGATGCCGCAGTGCGGGAACGTGAGGCCGACGCGAGGCGGCAACACCGACAAGACCCAGCAGTTCTTGAACACGAAGCTCACGCGCATCGTGCCCGCCGTGAGGATGCCGCAGTGCGGGAACGTGAGGCCGACGCGAGGCGGCAACACCGACAAGACCCAGCAGTTCTTGAACACGAAGCTCACGCGCATCGTGCCCGCCGTGAGGATGCCGCAGTGCGGGAACGTGAAGCCGACGCGAGGCGGCAACAGCCGACAAGACCCAGCAGTTCTTGAACACGAAGCTCACGCGCATCGTGCCCGCCGTGAGGATGCCGCAGTGCGGGAACGCGAAGCCGACGCGAGGCGCCAACACCGACAAGACCCAGCAGTTCTTGAACACGAAGCTCACGCGCATCGTGCCCGCCGTGAGGATGCCGCAGTGCGGGAACGTGAGCCGACGCGAGGCGCCAACACCGACAAGACCCAGCAGTTCTTGAACACGAAGCTCACGCGCATCGTGCCCGCCGTGAGGATGCCGCAGTGCGGGAACGCGAAGCCGACGCGAGGCGCCAACACCGACAAGACCCAGCAGTTCTTGAACACGAAGCTCACGCGCATCGTGCCCGCCGTGAGGATGCCGCAGTGCGGGAACGTGAGGCCGACGCGAGGCGGCAACACAGACGAAGACCCAGCAGTTCTTGAACACGAAGCTCACGCGCATCGTGCCCGCCGTGAGGATGCCGCAGTGCGGGAACGTGAAGCCGACGCGAGGCGGCAACACCGACGAGACCCAGCAGTTCTTGAACACGAAGCTCACGCGCATCGTGCCCGCCGTGAGGATGCCGCAGTGCGGGAACGTGAGGCCGACGCGAGGCGGCAACACAGACGAGACCCAGCAGTTCTTGAACACGAAGCTCACGCGCATCGTGCCCGCCGTGAGGATGCCGCAGTGCGGGAACGTGAAGCTGACGCGAGGCGGCAACACAGACGAGACCCAGCAGTTCTTGAACACGAAGCTCACGCGCATCGTGCCCGCCGTGAGGATGCCGCAGTGCGGGAACGTGAAGGCCGACGCGAGGCGGCAACACAGATGAGACGCAGCAGTTCTTGAACACGAAGCTCACGCGCATCGTGCCCGCCGTGAGGATGCCGCAGTGCGGGAACGTGAAGCTGACGCGAGGCGGCAACACAGACGAGACCCAGCAGTTCTTGAACACGAAGCTCACGCGCATCGTGCCCGCCGTGAGGATGCCGCAGTGCGGGAACGTGAGGCCGACGCGAGGTGGCAACACAGATGAGACGCAGCAGTTCTTGAACACGAAGCTCACGCGCATCGTGCCCGCCGTGAGGATGCCGCAGTGCGGGAACGTGAAGCTGACGCGAGGCGGCAACACAGATGAGACGCAGCAGTTCTTGAACACGAAGCTCACGCGCATCGTGCCCGCCGTGAGGATGCCGCAGTGCGGGAACGTGAGGCCGACGCGAGGTGGCAACACAGATGAGACGCAGCAGTTCTTGAACACGAAGCTCACGCGCATCGTGCCCGCCGTGAGGATGCCGCAGTGCGGGAACGTGAAGCTGACGCGAGGCGGCAACGCCGCAAGACCCAGCAGTTCTTGAACACGAAGCTCACGCGCATCGTGCCCGCCGTGAGGATGCCGCAGTGCGGGAACGTGAAGCCGACGCGAGGCGGCAACGCCGGCAAGACCCAGCAGTTCTTGAACACGAAGCTCACGCGCATCGTGCCCGCCGTGAGGATGCCGCAGTGCGGGAACGTGAAGCCGACGCGAGGCGGCAACAGCCGGCAAGACCCAGCAGTTCTTGAACACGAAGCTCACGCGCATCGTGCCCGCCGTGAGGATGCCGCAGTGCGGGAACGTGAAGCCGACGCGAGGCGGCAACGCCGGCAAGACCCAGCAGTTCTTGAACACGAAGCTCACGCGCATCGCGCCCGCCGTGAGGATGCCGCAGTGCGGGAACGTGAAGCCGACGCGAGGCGGCAACGCCGGCAAGACCCAGCGGTTCTTGAACACGAAGCTCACGCGCATCGTGCCCGCCGTGAGGATGCCGCAGTGCGGGAACGTGAAGCCGACGCGAGGCGGACAACGCCGCAAGACCCAGCAGTTCTTGAACACGAAGCTCACGCGCATCGTGCCCGCCGTGAGGATGCCGCAGTGCGGGAACGTGAAGCCGACGCGAGGCGGACAACGCCGGCAAACCCAGCAGTTCTTGAACACGAAGCTCACGCGCATCGTGCCCGCCGTGAGGATGCCGCAGTGCGGGAACGTGAGGCCGACGCGAGGCGGCAACGCCGGCAAGACCCAGCAGTTCTTGAACACGAAGCTCACGCGCATCGTGCCCGCCGTGAGGATGCCGCAGTGCGGGAACGTGAAGCCGACGCGAGGCGACAACAGCCGCAAGACCCAGCAGTTCTTGAACACGAAGCTCACGCGCATCGTGCCCGCCGTGAGGATGCCGCAGTGCGGGAACGTGAAGGCCGACGCGAGGCGGCAACAGCCGGCAAGACCAGCAGTTCTTGAACACGAAGCTCACGCGCATCGTGCCCGCCGTGAGGATGCCGCAGTGCGGGAACGTGAAGCTGACGCGAGGTGGCAACACAGATGAGACGCAGCAGTTCTTGAACACGAAGCTCACGCGCATCGTGCCCGCCGTGAGGATGCCGCAGTGCGGGAACGTGAGGCCGACGCGAGGTGGCAACACAGATGAGACGCAGCAGTTCTTGAACACGAAGCTCACGCGCATCGTGCCCGCCGTGAGGATGCCGCAGTGCGGGAACGTGAAGCTGACGCGAGGTGGCAACACAGATGAGACGCAGCAGTTCTTGAACACGAAGCTCACGCGCATCGTGCCCGCCGTGAGGATGCCGCAGTGCGGGAACGTGAAGCTGACGCGAGGCTGGCAACACAGATGAGACGCAGCAGTTCTTGAACACGAAGCTCACGCGCATCGTGCCCGCCGTGAGGATGCCGCAGTGCGGGAACGTGAGGCCGACGCGAGGTGGCAACACAGATGAGACGCAGCAGTTCTTGAACACGAAGCTCACGCGCATCGTGCCCGCCGTGAGGATGCCGCAGTGCGGGAACGTGAAGCCGACGCGACGCGACAACGCCGGCAAAACCCAGCAGTTCTTGAACACGAAGCTCACGCGCATCGTGCCCGCCGTGAGGATGCCGCAGTGCGGGAACGTGAAGCCGACGCGACGCGACAACGCCGGCAAAACCCAGCAGTTCTTGAACACGAAGCTCACGCGCATCGTGCCCGCCGTGAGGATGCCGCAGTGCGGGAACGTGAAGCCGACGCGACGCGACAACGCCGGCAAAACCCAGCAGTTCTTGAACACGAAGCTCACGCGCATCGTGCCCGCCGTGAGGATGCCGCAGTGCGGGAACGTGAAGCCGACGCGACGCGACAACGCCGGCAAAACCCAGCAGTTCTTGAACACGAAGCTCACGCGCATCGTGCCCGCCGTGAGGATGCCGCAGTGCGGGAACGTGAAGCCGACGCGACGCGACAACGCCGGCAAAACCCAGCAGTTCTTGAACACGAAGCTCACGCGCATCGTGCCCGCCGTGAGGATGCCGCAGTGCGGGAACGTGAAGCTGACGCGAGGTGGCAACACAGATGAGACGCAGCAGTTCTTGAACACGAAGCTCACGCGCATCGTGCCCGCCGTGAGGATGCCGCAGTGCGGGAACGTGAGGCCGACGCGAGGTGGCAACACAGACGAGACCCAGCAGTTCTTGAACACGAAGCTCACGCGCATCGTGCCCGCCGTGAGGATGCAGCGGTGAGAGAACACGAAGCCGACACTAGGCGACAGCGGCGCTTGCCACAAGTGACCGCCTCCTACCCACAGACACATTTGGTGGCGGCTACCGCGCATTTCGAAAGACAGTTCTTCAGTAACCCATTCGGATATGCATGTGATGTTTGCGATCGGCTTTGGTTTAAAGCTGACCTCTCGCCTGTCAGCGTTCATCACGTGCCCCTGCTCGCTGCCGAGTTTCCAGACGAAGACGTGCATTCTTTTATGTTGTGCTCAACATGCCGCGGCGCACTGCAAAGGAGTACCATACCGGCTCGCTCTCGAATTAACGGTCACGTTTACCCGGCCATTCCCGCTGGACTACCTCCACTGAACTTGGTGAGTGAGCGTTTGATTGCACCCCGTCTACCATTCATGCAAATTCGTCACCTCATGAACGGCGGAGGACAGTATGGCATTGTGGGGCCCGTCGTTAACGTTCTTGTCGAAGTGGACACCATGGTAAAATCGTTGCCGCAAAACATTCACGAAGACCATGCCATCAATGTTCACATTAAACGGAAGATTCTCAACAAGACATCATATCTCTCTGGCGTGGTGAAAAAATCTCACTTGAAACCTTGGCTTGACGTATTGTGTCGGAGTACGTTGTACAGGTACTTCGGTATCACTCTTTAGACGCTCTTCCCGACGACGACGCATTTCAACTGCTCGACGATCCCGTCGAAACTATACCCCAGTGTCCCGACGTGCACAATCCAGTTGATGCATGCGTGGCGCTTAACGCATTCGAACAGTCCGTGGTGTGGGACGAAGAGCGCTACCTGGCCATAGCTCCTGGTGAACACAGACAACCACTGAGCATACTGTTCGACGAAAGAACAGAAGAGTTGTCCTTCCCTCAGATATACCTTGGGGAGCCCCGGCGCGTAAAGGCAGAGGCTCGTGCCTTCCATTATCGTGAAGGAAAGTTTACATTGGGCAGTCTGGGAGGTGCCTGAATGATAGGTTAAGAGAACACAAACAAAAATTGAACCGATACCGAGATGGTCATGTTTCTGTGCATTGCAGTGATTGTGGGTGCAAACCCTTGTTCAATGAGTGTTCCGTTTGGTATAGAAATGTAGATAAAGTTACGCGAGAGGTTGTTGAAGCCACTCTGATAGCGAGGGCTGGTGATAGCTGCATCAGCTCCCATTCAGTTGCGCTGACTACAAATTAATTTGCGTTCCTGGATGCGGCTGGTTTTCATGTGCGGTGATTGGGCCTTTTCTGTGTGCGGGCTACAAATACGGTTGTTTCAGCAAATAAACACTCAGTTGAAAGTTAGCGCTCGTCTTGTTCTCTCGTTCTTGTCCGTGTCTTCTAGCGCTATGACCCCCCTCTGAAGACACTAATCGACGCAGGCGACCAGCAGTCGGCTTCGCGGTGAGAAGGAACTGGTCTTGTCGTTCTTCAATTGTATTGACACTGCGCGCAGCAACAATTTACGATGGCGCCCGAAGGCGGCACTTGTCGCCCTACGGTGTGGGGTGGAGGAGACGCTTCTCTCGACCAAAGCAGATCCCCTGTCACCACACTGGTGCTGAATCTGCGACCAGCACTTCCTTTTCGGTCTTGAGTGAGAGGCGTCGCCTGGTGGTGGGGTCTCAACTACTCACAATATGGCTACCGTGGTAACCCCCCCTTCTAACCATAGTTTTCAAGAACTCCTTTGAATTGTAGCCACCGGTGGCCCCGTCATCCCGGTGGCCATCCATCGCGCTTGGGAAGCGCTTTTGTCAGTACTAAAACGTTCCCTCGCTTTCGGGATCTTTTTATTTCACTGCCTTTCTGCTTTGCTAGCTCTCCCAAAACGCACATGCTTTTTGTCCGGTTCCCGGCGTAGCTTTCTCTTGACAATAAAAGCAGTCTACTCTCTGTCCTCGAGCTATGAAGATGTGTTTCTTTCCTCTGTAGGAATCAGCCTCTGACAAGTGGTGACCCATGCTGCAGGACTTTTACGCTTTCAAGATCACCAGCCATGCCACACGCCGAGGATACCGTTCACATGGAAGACGCCACAAGTACGCCTCTCGCCGCGGAGCTTCGTCTGCTCTACTTGGGGCCAAGAACCCCAGAGCAAGCAGAGGCCCATTTTCAGGGCGCATCCCGTTGTCGCCGCCGTAGACGACTTGCTTGCCTTCCGCCACGACGACCTCACACGCTCAGTTGGGCAGCGCCTCGAGAGAAGCTCGGTGATCAGTGAATGTCATCACTGCTGCACTGGATGTACTCGGTGAGCGCTCCTCAAATGAAAGCCAGCTTTCCAGTTTGCGCCACATGTTCTTGCAACGTCTGCGCACATGGCGGGCTCCGACAATATGAGCCTCGGCTCACCTTGCCGACCGTATCTGCGACAGCTCGTCTTCTGTATCGCTACCTGTCGCCGCTGTAATATTCTCAAAGCAAGGAGACCGGCTGGAGGAAAAAGTCGCTGCACTTACGAAGCTGACGGCAACGCTGATCACCAACCGTTCGTCTTCCCGTGAAACACTGTCTCGCAGTGCGAGAGCGCCATCGCAGTTTAAGAGAACAGGCAAGTCGCGGCACTAACCGCTGTTCGTGGACGGCCACAGTGGCGGCCTGGTGGTGAGTTTGCACCACTCCGGATCAGCTCAATCTTCCCCTCACACGTGACACTTGTCTCACAAGAAGCGAAATCTACATCAAGATCGATTTGATAACCGCCTACCACTAAATTCCTGTGGAACACGGTAACGTTCCGAAGACAGCAATTACAACCCCATTTGTCCTATTTGAGTTTGTGCGCATGCCTATTGCAGGTAACCTATATGCAATCCTATGCACTATCAGCTGAGTTTGACTATAAGGAGGGCTTCAAGTTTACACCTGAGCGCATGAGTGAGGGCTTCATCCAGTTCTTCGACTTGTCGTTCATGTTCTCCCCCAGCCATGTGTGTTGGAAGTATAAGCCGAGGTCGCTGTTGAATTATACCTCTGGTCACACCAAGCTAGCAAAAAATGCGATCGCGTTGTCATGTTACCGCTCTGCGATGGATCCCCATGTGTTGGGGGGGGGGGGACACGATTTGAAGAAACTGAGGGCTGGTTGTCCTGAAGAAGTGCTTTCTTTTGCCGCGGAAAAGCTCGTCAAGAAGGAAGGGCCTGTTGAGCGAATAGAGCGTTGCTGTTCTTCCGTATACATCTATGGATTGACTCACTGCCTACAAAAGGTGGCCTCTCGCTATGATGTCCACGTTCTGATATGAGAGCATGCTTCAAGCGACCAGTGGTGCACATTCCCGAAAAACTCCCCATCTGATATGTCGTGTTCACACTGATTATGCATGATTATGCATTTTCGCGTGTTACGATGCCTAGTATTTTCACTGTTACTTTGCTTTTTACCGCACATATGTATGATTTTTTTTCTGTATTTGTCACCACATGTTATAATAAACCATGTAAAGCCCCCCTTACACTATTCACCGGCGAGGAGACTGTAGGGTACTGTGAATAAATAAATAAATTAGACCGAACCAATAAAAACGTAATTATGTCTGATTGCACACCTTTTTCGCCATTAGCCCTCCACTATTTTTCAAAGGTTTTCGGGCGACGCCACAAAACCGCTGGAACTCACGACGCCAAAGTGACGCTTACGCATTACAGATGCTATAATATGCCGAACAAAACTTAACTGTTTTTCGGAATATACCGGAGACTATCCTGCTGTGAAAGGAATAAAATTTGTCTGCCCATCAATCGCTCTGGCACTGGCTACTCGGAGCTGCCGGGTAGAACGAATTTATTTACTAGAAGCGAAAAATGGGCGAGTTGGTATGGCTAATTCGGTGCGCGCGAACTGCTAAACGAGACAGAGCACAGAGTGGCAGGTTTACTCGAAAGGTTAGAAACTTTAAAAACGCGACGTGTCATCAAACAGAGCAGGTAAAAACAAAGAAAACGTTATCGATGTTACACACACCAAAAAATCTGCCACGCGTTACGTCGCATCTAGAAAAGCCACTTGAGTATCATGAAGCACTATGGAGGCTTTATCTCATGGGCTTCTACAACGCCTCTTGTCGTTTGATCTTTGTGCTTATGTAAGATTTTTTTTTTAAACTGAGGTGTGCACTTATCATGCGACTCGCAGTCTCTTGCATGCATTGCGAGATGCGTGGGCGCAGTCCCTTTTGTGGAACTCGAATGCTCCTTCAGCCTGGTGTTGATACATCTGCCGGTCTGGCCAACATCTGTATGCCCACACGAGAAAGGCACATAATACACTACTGAATTTGAGCAAGTTTAGCAGCAACACCTGTTGTGCAGCTGCTAAATCTTTGACTATGCCTGCGAACAGCTGAATAAATGCTAGCGAGCTTGTTCGTAGCTAGCTTCACGCCGTAGCGCGAAGCTACCTTTTTCAGTCTATGCAACCAGCAGTAGACATACGGGACGACGATTACTAGACTTCTCTAGTAATCAAACTAAATAAGACTCTTGACCACCTAATGAAATGGTGCAACGACAACGATCTAGTCATTAATCCATCTAAAACGAAATTTTCAGTCTTCCATTCGCACCAAAAGTCACTCCTTCGTTAACCTTATGCAATCATTCTATTCCCATTAGCGACTCCGTTTCATTTCTAGACAGCCGTCTGAAGTTTCACCTGCACATGTCAAGCTGAAGTGCGCGTTTGGTACCCGCGCGCTTATCAAGGCACGTCACTATTTTTCTCCTTCCATGCGTTGCTTTCACCTTACTTTGTTACGTTCATTCATTCACACATTAACTACGGATTAATCGGTTGGGGTAATACATATCTATGTTATTTGTCTTCAGTTCAGCATATACAAAATCAAGCAATACGTATCATTATCCACAGTTCACCGCGCTCTAATGCTATCGGCCTGTTTGAGCAGTATAAAATTTTATGTATAAAAAAGTTATTCAACTACAATTTAGAAATAATGTTTTATAAATTGCTTTATTCCCAGCTGACGTTTCAATACATTCAAAGTAGCTCCATTAGAAATACCAACCCCACTAGGTTCACCTCTAATTATAATTTTTTGTTACCATCAGTTCGCACTAACTATGGTAAAAAACATCTACATTCGCTACCATTACACATTGGAATCGTTTTCCTGCTTTACTTAAAATACTACCTACATTTCAGCGTTTCAAAGCTTCGCTGAAAGATTTGCTGCTAACCTCTGATAATTTTCCCTCATAAATATTTGTATTTTCATAGTCACTTAAATAATAAGTATCACCTGTCCTTTTTTTTTTTTGTTGTTGCAGTGTTAACACTGCGCCACATTTTTTTTTCTTAGCTAGTTCTTTTTTTTTCTTCAGCCTTTAATAATTTGTATAATCTTTGTCACTTCCGTTATTACTTCTGTTATACTACATCGATTGTAGCATTGTTTGTTGGGTTTCCTTTCGTTATTATCATTTGCTTTTCTTGCAACTAATGTACTATTATGCTATCCACTGTTATGCTACCAACAATTCTACAATTCTGTTGTAGGTTCTAACCGAGGCTCCCGTTTTCAGTATTAATACCTTGGGAGCCTCGTCTGTATATTACATTTATGTACACCCGTGAGCAAACGTCTACGCAGCCGGGATTGCGCGATAAAGCCAATTTTTTTCAACTACCTGCGAATGAAACTTTTTGCAGCTCGCAGTCGAAACTTGGCATTGTGAACTTTCCAGCGCACTCGCCAGTTTCAGTTTATGCACGTTAATTACGAATAAATTCAGTTTTTTCAGCGACCCTGTGGTCCGTATACTTTTGCTCACGGGTGTACCTATGTTTTGTATATGAATAAACTTCAACTTCCTAATCTTCCCCAGTTTCGTGTGTTCCTTATCTACTCTGTGCTTCTTTAACCCTTCGAGCAATTTTTCCCCGACACGGATATGGGAACTGTGGGGTCTGGAGCCGGGCTACTCGCCCTGCCTCCTCTATTTTTTCAAAGCAATCGCTCGCTTCCCAATGGGAGCCTTTGGTTCGCCTTAGTTCTGTGAGTTGCCGCGATGTGGCGCTACCCAGAGTGTACGACTGCTTGCGTCATGCGCGCGTCTGAGCCACTGAGCGCGCGCCGCTACCGTTCCGGAAGAGATGCGGTAGACCCTTTACGCGTCTGTCAGGATTACGTGCTCCGATTTCCGTCGTGAGGCGCCACCTAGAGGATACTCTCCCCCACGACCGTAAAGCAGGCGCGAACGCTAGCCGACGGGGGAGAGTAGGAAAGGGCGATCGGAGAGGGTGGTGAATGGTTGGATCGGCCGCATCTGGCTGGCATTGAAAAAATAGAGAAGGCGCTGCCCTGACAAGGTGTCGCTTAATTTGTGAAGGCATGACTTGAACAAATCATTCATTAGGCTAGACAGAGCATTACCATTCTTGACCAGCTTCGAGTGGTTGGAACGGAAGTCCAGCATTGGCTTTTTAGATCTGGGCTGGTACTTCGAGCAAACATGATCAGGCTCCAAGTACAACTATAGGTACGAAAACTCAATGCTTGATTCTCTTGCCATTTTGCTTGTCAACTTCAACCCCAATTCTTGCTCTTTGAAAAGTTTAACAATGTTCGCCATCTGCTGAGAGCATTCACTTCCTTGAACGAGAATCAAGTAATCGTCTGCCGTAGCGGAGTACCTTCAGCGCGATACCACACAAGTTCTTTTCACTTCCCTGTCTACCTTAGGGAAGAAAATATGGCTCAAAGCTGGTGCCATCCGCGACCGTATATATATACTCCAGATCTCTGGACAAAAACATTGCCAGTGCATACCAGTGGAGCGCAAATAAAAGACTAAAAGCCTAACATCTCGACAAAGGACTCAACAGAAATGCCAGAAGCATTACGAAAGAGCAACTCGTCATGATCAACCACTATGCACTCCTTAACACTCTTTAACAACTGCTCACTGGAATGGAGTAATACAGGTCATCTACATCGATGCTGAAAGCAGTGCAGCCCTGAGGGTTCTGCTTCACTAGATAGGCAACAAGGGCACTGGAGCTCGGAATCACAAAAGTGTCGACGACTTGAAGTGAGTAAAAAGTCTTCTGGAAGTAATCAGAGACGGCAAACACCATGAATTGTGTTCGCAAATCGCACGGAACGGCCTGAACGGCTGGTGCGTTTTCACAGTGAAAGACAAATTGAGGTCGTTTAAGAGCGAAACAGCCCGTTGTTTTTAACGAGTGCTGGCTTTTCGGCGACTACCCTGGAGTTCTTCTCGACCACTTCACCGGCCTTTTCCGCAAACGTGCAGCTGGGCCTTACAACGAAAAAGCCTTCTTTGTCGGTTACGAGAGGTCTGAGTCTATGAAGAATTTTGTGACAGTGCTCGGAATTTTTGCCTTAAATTGTCCGCTAACACATCTGGTGAGCTCTTTCGCAGTCTGCCACACAGCTTACCTTGTCGTCCTCTGGAACCAGCTGAGAGACAGTCCTAAAGATCGACACTTTCTCTGGCCTAGACAACCTATGCTTAAGGTCTCCAGGGCCGAAGTCGTAAGGTTTCCAAGTGCTGCTGAGGGACAGCAGTTCCATACAGAACGAGCACGTCCCACTGTCTCCAGGCAGCATTTTTTATTGGTGGAAGCGTCGGACGGACAGCGTTCCACGGGAACTTCGCCGTGTGGACAGACGATTTCGACCATTCAGTGAATTCGCACCGTGAGTCTGCATGGCCTCTGTCTCTTGCAAATGCCGCACGCAGGCAGTCCTTAAAAAAGCTTGCCTGGTCCCACCATTCGGAGCACAAAATTCGGCAAGGACTTGGCAAGTTTGGGAATCTGTTCACAAGCCCGCATCGTTTTTGTCTCTTGAGGCTGTCAGTTGTTGCGACGCCGGTTACTATAATATCAACCGGCGTTACTACTGGGTAGTGTGGCGTTGTCGGCAGGCTGCAGGCGTCCGCAGTGTTGCCAGGTCCGACGAGGCAGCGTAGCCAAAAGCTAGAGAAGTTGTAGCCCAAATGTAGCCAAACACACAAAAAAGTGCAAAAAATTTCGAAGCAAAATATAGCCACTTTTATTTGCAGTTTTATCTGTGTATACATTTTCATATTTGATTACGGCAATGCTTTTTTGCCCAACCCGTTGTAACAAAATGAACGTGCCGCCGTGACGGTCAGCCCTTGACATCAACAGTGACCTCATGCTCGCACAGAACACTTTTTGGTTGGGCCCGGAAGCTCTTAAGTTCCAGCGAATCGCTGCAGAGGGCAAAATCAGTGCTTTTATTTTATGACAGGTGGTAGTAAGTTATTATTTCTGGTTATTTACAGTGAACTACAAACTCTGCTTTTTAACTGTCGTGAACGCAAAATAATGTTTAGCATCATCGATCGCTCAGGTGATCTCTGCCTACGACGAAGAAGATCAGCTGTCCAGCAATCTGCGACGTGCTCACGGCTTCTTTTTTTTATGAGCTAAAACAAGTATTTCGCGCTATGATATCTCGTGTTCTTTGTCTCATCGCCCTATCTTGTTTTCTCGTTTGTTCTTTTTTTTTTCGATTAGCTTGGCTTGCGTTAGCTGGTACATGCTCTGTATACTGTCCATTTACATCAACCTGGCCGCCATCTTAGGTCTCTAGCACAGCAAGAACACGCGTTAAAAGTGACCGACAACAGATGTTACTCGCTGTCTGAATCGGTGTAAGCGAAGCTTTAAAAGATTACTGCTCAAAACGGCACACCAGTGTAAGAAGCGCGCAGTCGTTTTCGGCGACGAGCACGTCCCGAACTCGCTCGCTCGAAAGGGTAAAAGCCGCGACGGCGCACAGAGAGCAGAGGTAAACAACAAATTGATAACAGTGGTCATGCTGTTAAAACCGGGTACTTCCAAAACGCTAACCATGTTGATGTGCTAATAAAGTTTTAGAATAGGGGCCGCCAAAGTGTGGGGCCCCAAAGAGCTTTGTGGGTGTTTGCGTTGGGGCATGCAGGAGTTAACAGTTTTAGGATAGGTGTTATGTGTTTGCGGATAGCGTGTCGCGCTTGCAGCGTCACTACGGCGTCAAAGAAAAGCTGTTATAAATATTAAAATAAAATATGCCATTTTATGATACGAAGAGTAATTTAGATTTTCGTGTTTTCGCGTTTATTTAAAATTTAGAACGTATTCTATTAGCAGCAAGCAAATTGTTGCACTTAGTATTGAGTAACCAACTTTACGTATGCCTTCACCCAGCCAAGTCAATCTGTATTAGGCCTACGAGCCATGAAATCGACAATTGAATTCGGAATCAGCGGCGTCTAATGAATCAATCTTCATTACATATGCTAGCTGAGAGAAAGCGATAACCGCAATCACTTCTTCTAGCCTACGAACTTCACGCGTTACCACGGATCGAGCCCAGTTTGGTGCTAGGTTACAGCCGTTGCTTCGATGGGCGCCGCCATGTTTATTGACGAATGCTTTTGGGGCAGCTTTTGGGACTCCCGCTAAATCGATGAAATAGCGTGCCCGACGGAAAACCCAAACACAGTTTGCGTCTTGCGCATGCACAGTGCCTTCGACGCTATTTCTTTGGGGCCCCAAAACGTTTGAGGCCCCTATTCTTAATTGCTGGGGTTTTACGTGCCAAAACCACGATATGATTGGGAGGCATGACGCAGTGGGGGACTCCGGATTAATTTTGGCCACCTCGGGTTCTTTAACGTACACCTGAATCTAAGTACACGGGTGTTGCATTTCGCCTTGATCGAAATGCAGCCGCCGTGGCCGGGAATCAAACCCGCGTCCTCGAGCCAGCAGCGCGACACCTCACAGGCTAAGCTAACACGGTGGGGGAAGTTCATGTGACGTGGTGCACTGATGTCATTGTGGCGAACATGTTTCGATATTAGCAGAATAAGTATTTGTATCCGTGACGTTACGGGCAAACCATCTAGAAGTAAAAGCACCAGAACCCGACTTTGGCTCGGGGTCTTGCTCCCATTTTTTTATATGTTCTCGCATACTTGGCCCACTTCCCCATGTCTGGATTCTCCTTTCTGAGGAGGATCCTGTCTAACCTATCGAAATGAATCTCGAATGTAAGCACGAACAAAAATTAATCTAGCAGGAGAAGGAAAATGGCAGTAAAGCTTTGCGCGAGAAATGTGGAGCAGGTCGAAAGCTGTGTCCGGCGCGATACTTCACCCAGAAGACGTGGCCAAGAACACACTGGAGCGTGCCATCCACCCGTGCTTCCCTTCTTTCATGTCGGCGCCATGATCGCCCGACGACCCCGACCCCATGTTATTGCTTTCCCTCCCTGAGCATGTTAGTACAGTGTACTGTGAAAAACTCACTGCTCCCAGGTTCATCCCGATGCCCAGAGATCGGGTGCATAACGGTCGAGCGGGGTGTAAGTTCAAGTGCATCAAAGATCAAAGCCACCGGCTCAGGCAACGGCACAGAGAGGGAAGGGGAGGGAGGGCCATTTAGCGCACGCACACATGCATAGCCACGCGGCCGGCTCAGCCAGCCAACACATAGACTTCGAGATTTGCTTCTACTCGATCAGAACAACATCTAGAGCGTGGATTAGGGCGCCAATTACAGCCCAAACAAAGCCAAGTCGCAGATTTTCAGTAGCCCAAATATAGCCACATAGCCAACTCGTCCAAGTCGACGCCAAAATTTTTTTTCCTGTAGCCCAATTTGGCTATATATAGCCAAACCTGGCAACACTGGGCGTCCGGGAGATCATGGCGACCAGGCAGGGGCGAGACAATATCTAGTGCGAAACTTGCACTGTTTATTCAATGGTAACGGAGTAGATAGATAGATAGATAGATAGATAGATAGATAGATAGATAGATAGATAAAGAACTTTATTGAGGTCCTGAAGGATTCCGCCCCCGTTTTATAGGGGGAGGATCGCGGGCCGCTCCCACGTAGGGACGGGGAGGACTAGCCTCACCGCTGCGTCGTGGGCCTTCTGGACAGCCTGGAGTTGTTGTAGTAGGACCGGGCTCTTGATCATGGAATGAAATTCATCTTCAGAGAAATCGTGATGCTTTCCCTGTAAAGAGGGGCACCTCCAGAGCATGTGTCTGAAATCACTGCGATCGTTACAGTCTGGACAATGTGCTGAAATGTCTGAGTAGTGACTGTAAATGGAGAGACTGCGGTATGTCTCCGTCTGAAGCATGCGAAGAGAGATTGCCTGTGGCCGAGACAACTTTTCGTGTGGGAGTGGGAAGGACCTACGGCCCATTTGATAGTGTTTCGTGACCTCATTGAAAGTAGTCAAAATGTCCCTAAAATTAAGGCTGGGGGCTGGTTCCTCCGCCTGAGCCGCGCAAGTCCCGGCGCGGCAAGTGAGACCTCGCGCCTGGGAGTGGGCTAGCTCGTTGACATTGGAAAGGCCCCCGACCCTCGAGCCAAGATGAGCAGGGAACCAAGTGATGGTGTGGTGTGTGAGTTCCTTGTGAGCGAGAGTTCTAAAAACTTCCTTGCAGACGGTGCCGGAAGCAAAGGCCCTAGCAGCGGATCTAGAGTCAGTGTAAATATCAGTTCTTTGCGGATCAAGGAGAGCGAGTGCGATGGCCATCTGCTCTGCTTTGTGAGAAGAAGAGGTTCGAACCGATGCTGAGGATAGAATCCGACCCTTAGTATCTGTGGATACTACTGCAAAGTGAGCGGAAGCGCCGTACTGGGCGGCATCGACAAAGCATGCTAGCGGAGAGTGGGCGTGAGCGTGGGCTAAAAGAGAGGAGGCTCGAGCGACACGCCTGCCCACGTTGTATTGTGGGTGCATGTTTCGTGGAAGGGGAGAGACCTTGATGCAAGATCTCATGCGATCAGAGAGATGTGTGTTTTGCACTTCGAGCGTGAGGGGGCGGTGTCCCGTGTCAATCAGGATCTTTCTCCCTGCTGATGTAATTGAAAGCCTGGCAACCTGTGCCGTTTGCTGAGCCTCGATGACTTCTTCAAGCGTATTGTGGATTCCAAGGTCCACCAGTTTCTCTGTGCTCGTGCGCATCGGAAGACCTAGGACTCTCTTGATGCTTTTTCGAATGAGAGTGTTTAATTTAGTCCTCTCGTGGTGTTGCCACTTGTGCATGGATGCGACATAGTTTATGTGGCTCATCAAAAAGGCATGGAACAGTCTGAGGAGGTTGTCCTCCCGAAGACCACCCCGATTGTTGGAGATCCTAACGATTAATCGGATGACCCCTTCCGCCTTGGAAGTCAGACGGTCGATCGTACGGCCGTTCTGTCCGTTGGCTTCGATGATCATGCCCAGAACACGTATGAAATCCACCCTCGGGATTCGCTTCCCCGCAGCCGTGTGCAGCCTAATGTCGACGTCGGCCAGTGGTTTCCAGTTTTTGGGTTTAGGACCCCTTCTCGTGGGCCGATATAAAGAAGTTCGGACTTTGACGGCGAGAGCTTGAGACCCATTTCCTTGATGTATACTTCAACACAGTCGACGGCCTCCTGAAGGGAGCTCTCCACGCAGCCCTCCGAGCCACCGACACTCCATATGGTAATATCGTCCGCGTAAAGGGAGTACTTGATGCCGTCCAGGTTTGAGAGCTCGGCAGCAAGCCCGCACATGGCAATGTTAAACAGTAGCGAGGAGACGACTGAGTCCTGAGGAGTGCCGAAGGAACCCAGATCGTAGGGCTCAGATTTGAGGTCCCCTAGCTTGATAGTGGATCTTCTATCCCTAAGGAACGAGCTGGCGAACTTGTGAAAGTTGGTTCCTAGGTTGAGGCGAGAGATGGATTCGAGTATGTGGGAGTGTGAAACACTGTGAAAGGCCTTCTCTAGATCGAGGCCGAGAATGGCCCTAACGTCCTTTGTCTCCTGATCTATAATATGATGTTTCAACATTTTCATGACGTCCTGAGTCGATAGGTGTGGTCTGAAACCTATCATGTTGATAGGGAAGAGGTTTGTTTCCTCAATGTGTTTTGATATGCGATCGTTGATGACGTGTTTGGCGACCTTGCCTATACAAGACGTGAGAGAAATCGGTCTCAAATTGTTAAGACTGGGACTCCGGCCCGGTTTGGGGATGAGAATGACTGACGCCATTTTCCAGTGATCGGGGAAAACCCCCGACTCCCAAATACGATTGATTTCTTTGGTGAGGATGGTGACAGAATCGTCGTCTAGATTACGTAGCGTCTGGTTCGTGATGCCGTCTGGGCCGGGGGCGGATTTCCCGTTAAGATTGGTTAATGCGTACCGGACCTCTGCTTCATGGAAGGGCTTGTCCATCTCGAGGGCTGGCGATCCCGTGTATTGCGGGTAGCCAGAAGGAGGTCGGGCTATAGCCAAAGGTAGGTATGTTCGGGCTAAAGACTCCATTATTTCCGCGTCTGATTTCGCTCTTCTTTCCGAGTGTAGTATTCTGTCTACCAGACGTGTCTGTGTGGATCTGGATTTGGTCTCCTGCAGCAGGTGTTTGAGGAGGTTCCATTTCCCCCCCACTCTCATTTGGCCATCAACCGTGTTGCAAATTTCGTCCCAATGCTGTTTCTCCAGCGTCTGACAGTGTACGGATATGTCCCGATTAAGACTCGCTATGCGCTTGCGTAGTCTGCGATTCAGGCGGTGTGCTTTCCACCTGGTAACGAGGGCGCTTTTTGCCTCCAGAAGATGGGCAAGCCTGCTATCCATTTTACTGACCTTAAGATCAGTCTTGATCGTTTTGGTGGCCGACTTGACGTCTTCGCCAAGCTGAGATAGCCACTTGGCGAAATCCGGTGGGTCATTGCCTTCTTGTGTGTTCCTAGATCTGATCTTACGAAAGAGGTCCCAGTCTGTGAACTTGAAAGTTCTAGAGGGTTTGCCCTGAATTTGTAATGTTGTACTTAGAATATAGTGGTCGCTCCCCAAGTCCTCGGCCAAGTTAGACCACGAGACCTCTCCCGTGGTTGCAACAAAGGTGAGGTCTGGGGTGGTATCCCTAGAGCAAGAACTTCCAGTGCGTGTAGGAAACGCGGGGTCCGTTACCAGAGTGAGGTGTAGATCAGAGGCCGCTTGCCATAGCTCGGCTCCTTTGGCAGTGGTGCGAGGGTAGCCCCAAGCGTGATGGGGTGCGTTGAAATCCCCCGCTATCACTATGGGTGCACCCGCATTGCTAGCGATCGTAATAGCTTTCGATAACAACGTGGTTAAGCGATGGTGCCTACCTTTTGGAGAGCTGTATATGTGGAGTATGAAGATGCTGTTTCTTAGCTTGCTGCCTGGTATGATCTCTATCAGAGAGTGTTCAACCTTGCTGTGTCTCATGTGTAGATTGTGCGTGATTGAAGTGTACTGGTTAGACACCAACGTGCAGATACCTCTGCCATCTGGACTTTTCGTGATGTGGGGTGTGTAGCCCGACAGGCTCACCATTTCCATCAGCGTCTCCTGCAGCATAATAACTTGTGGTCGGATTGACTGGGATTTGATGTACTGCTGTAGGGCTGCCCTTTTTGACTGGAAGCCCCAACAGTTCCATTGCCAAATTACGAAATTGTTATGCTGTCCCGCCAGTGTTGAGTATCGTTGGAGGTTTCTCCTGCGAATTGCTACGGGATGGCAGCGTCTGTGCGATCGTGACCTTAGGATTTACTTTGACCGGGGTAGCCTCGGCTGAGTGTACAACTTTAATTTGGTCATCTTCAATCTTTGTGATTCTGCTGTCCAATGCCGCTATCGACTGGACCACTGCCTTTAGTGCATTTTTGATCTCGGCTAAGGTATCCTTGACCTGCGTTTTGAAATCTGCATCCTCGTCCTTGGCCGGGTTTGCTAGCGCTCTCCTTTTTGTGGGTTTTGCCCCTGGCTGCACGTCCATAGGGACCTCATCGAGGATCGTAGCCGATGCGCCTACTGTACTGGGATGCGTGATAGGAGGAGACGGTGATGGAACCGGGTGGGATTTCCTTAAGTCGGCTATTTCAGCTCTAAGTTGCTCAACAATTGCTCTAAGGCTAGCATTTTCTCTCTGCATCTGTACAAAAATATCCGTATGTTGCTCTGGATGAGTGCCCCCCTTTACCTGTGGGTGTAGGCTCTTAACCTTGGATGCCCAGGTCTGGTGCTGATTTCCTTGCTGCATAGCGATGCGGACGGCAGGTACCCTGGAGCGGGAACGGCCCCTATATCTCGAACGGCCTCTGGATACCGAACGGTCACCCGCCCCGCCCCTGGAACGGGAGCGCCCTCGTGATGGGTGTAGCTGTTGGCTGACGTCAGGCGAGCGCCAGCTGCTGCTCGGGCCCGCAGCGGTATCGCGTCCACCTGCGCCGGCTGGTAGCGGCGGGAAGTCTCCACCGCCATCTGTGAAGTTTATGTCGTCGTCGATGTCTTCCGCAAAGACCGACGTATATTGCATCAGCCGCTCTCTTCTTCTTCTTCGGACTATGTAAGGCACTTGAAAACGTTGTTTACACGTCTTGTCTGCCGTGTGATGTGGACCCCCGCACAACTTGCATTCCGGGGTGCAGACGTGACCGTCCGGAGGAGATTGAATACCGCAGCCTCTACAGACCGCCTCTTCTGGGTTGGGACAAACATCGACTCGATGACCGAGCTTTCCACAGGCATAACAGACATCCGTCTGTCTGCGAAACAGGTTGCAACGCACCAAGCTTGTGCCACACATGATGTAATTAGGAACTTTTAGTCCGTCAAAGAGGACTATCACCGTGGTGGAATTCTTGATTCTCTTGACCTGTAGTGCAGTAGGGTTCCTTTGGTGCACGATAAGTGAATAAAGCTGTTCTTGACCAATGTCCAAGTCTATACCCCTGATGACACCTTGTAGTCTCCGGGTTCTCTCAAGCCGCCTTTGTCCCTAAGGCTTAGGCTTGACGGCCAACTCCCTTGTGCTTGCCCTGTACTACCGGGGTTCGGCGGTATCAGGACTGGCAGAAACACGACAACGCACGATAGTGTAACAAGTACAAACAGGGTTTATTGCTCCAGGGGGAATTCGCTTGGAAGCAGGCTATAGAGTCGACCTCGACGTTTGTCGGGGTCGAGCGTGGTCGAACAAGGTAGGGCACGACAAAGCAAGGGAACAAGATGGTTACCTGAGCTCCGTCCTTCGTCGCGGCTCGCAGTCATCTCCCTCGTCCCCGGCGTGCGCCGGTCGCGCCGCTCGTGACCGCTCCGCCTTGTTCTGGGCTCGGTCCAATGGGCGCGGGACTCCGCGGCCACGTGACGGTCTACGTATGTGACCGGTTCGACGGGAGGGAGTGAGCTCGCACCGCCGGGAAGCCGCCTGGCCTTCCCGAGCGGGAGAACCGTGCAAGGAGCGTCTGCTCTACTCGCGTCTCCTGGCGCGCCTCTGGACGTGCGGAATTATCGGTTTCCATAATCCCCACATCCCTCCCCCCTTAAGACCGATGGTAACTTGGGCTCAAGTTACCCACTGAGCCTGGTGGGCTCACAACTCCAGGAGGTCGACCTCCAAGGCCTCCTCCTGTTCGAGGTCGACGGCCTCCGCGCTGGGTTCCGGCAGCTCCAGCAGCTCCGGTCCCAGCACCAACGCCGCGAATTCCGGGTCCCGCGCCATTCGGGCCCGCACCTAAGCCGCGTCTCGGTGGGGGGACCGGTCTTTCCTGGGGGTCCCGGCCTTCACACGGTCCCGGTGCAGCCTCGAGGCCTCGTGCCGGGCGAGGTTTACCACGAGGCCGCCACAGGCCTCGCAGTATTTGGCCCCGGGATCGGTGGCCAGGACCACGCCGGGTTGGGCCGCCCCGTAGTCTTGGAGTGTGCATCCCTTGAAGATACGTGGCACACTCTCCAAGGCGAGCGCGGACGGCACCCGCATCTGGTCACGCCAGGGTGCCGCGCTCGCATAAACTCGGGGCGGCTGGTCCCCCACTTGGCCGGTCCACGTGGCGATGGTCCGACGCGGTTCCCGGGCTGGTCGTGGGTTTGAGTATTCCGGCCGGCTAGCGTCGTCCCGGGGCACTCGCTCTCTATCGCCCCGGTGCTGGGATCGATCCGACGATCCGGAAGCCCCCTCGTCGCGGTAGGCCTCGCGCCCTCGTGGTCGCCGGTCGAGCCAGGGACGGCGTGACCGCCCCGCTCGTCGCGCGTTGCCCGGGCCGCCACCGGCTGCATCGGTCCGCTGGCCGCCTCCGGGTCCACGCCGCCTGGCTTGAGATGTTCCCGGCATCGGTTGTTGTTGGCCGACGGTCGGGGTCCGGTGTTGCACGTTTGTCGTCATTGCTGCTCGTAGCGGCCGTGTTCACTCGTTCGTGTCAGGAAGGCGAAGGCCAGGGCGAGAGAAAGGCGAAGGCCAGGGCGAGGGTAGAGAGGGCAGAGAGGCTTCTGAGAAATCCTTGTGGCTCAGGGGACATCCGGGGTAGTCGAGAGCTCAGCGCTCCCTGCCGGTTGACTGGGGAACTAGTCTTGAGGAAGAGCGATTTCGCTGCCTCCCTACACACTTTCTCTCTCTCTCTCTCACCGCCGGCCGCTCCCTCGTTGGCTTCTGGTGTTGTAGCGGTGTGTAGCGCTCGATGTGCGGTTACGCGTCTCCGGGGCAGCCGCTTCCTCAGTGTCTTCCCTACGGAAGTAACGCTTCAGCTCCCCGACGTGCGTTTTGGCGCTGATACGACCTGTGTTCAGGTCTATTAGTTGGTAGTTTAGTCGCGAGAATTTCTCTGCCACTTCGAAGGGTCCCACCCATTTGGGTGCTAAACCCGCGGCAAACCCGGTGCTCGCGTCGCTGAGTGCGTGATTGCGTTTCAGGACCAGGTCCCCCGTTTGGAATTCCATGTCCCGGTGCGCCCGGTCGTAGGCGGCCTTTTGACTCGCCCTTGCCCCTTCACGGTTGCTACTCGCTTCTATCACGGCGTTTGCCAGGCGACCACGCATTTGCCGGGCATATTCGGCGATTGCTGTTTTTGCTCCGGGTGTGTCTGTCCGTTTGGCCAAGATTGTGTCCGTCGGTGTCTGGAGATCCCTCCCGAACATCAGAAAAGCTGGCGTGAAACCCGTCGAACGGTTTTCACTCGTTCTTAGGGCGAAGGAGATCGCATCTAGGTGCTCGTCCCAGTCGTTGTGTGCTTGGGCGTATGCCCCAAGTAGTGGCTTCACATCTCGATTCCGGCGCTCCGTCACGTTCGACTGAGGATGGTAGCACGTTGTCTTCACCTGCCGGACACCCATCGCTGCGCATGTATCTCCGAAGATTTTCGACGTGAAATACGATGCATTGTCGGTGATCAGTCGCTCGGCAAACCCATAGCGACAGAAGGTCTCCGATAGTTTTTTCAGGACCTCCTTCGTTGTCGCTGCTCGTAGTGGGTACAGTTCAGCGATTCCACTGAAGTGGCAAGTGATGACTAGCACAAATTTGTGCCCTCTCTTACTGCGCGGCAGCGGTCCGATCAAGTCGCACGCCACGAGTTCCCATGGCTTCGTGCTCACAATCGGTTGTAACAAGCCGGGCGGCTTCCCGCCTCTCGGCTTCCTTGCTTGGCAAACGTGGCAGGTTTGCACGTATTTACATACATCACGCTTCATGCCCGGCCAGGTTGCGAACCGACACAGTTTCTTCCATGTCTTTGATGCGCTCCCATGGCCATCTGTGTCGTGGTAATGCTGCAATGCCGCTCGTCTGAGCTGGCGTGGGATGACGGCTTTGAATCTCTCGTTTGAGTCTTCTTTGCCTGGCACGTATTTCAACAGAGCCCCGTCCCCATCAAGCAGATAGTTCTCCAGCTCACCGTCCGAGTCCGCGCCCCCCGTCGTACAGGCGGGTTTTGGGTGCTCTCCGACTCGTCTCTCCGGGTCCGTCTCTTCTCTGAGGCTGGCGACCAGGTTTGACAGCGAGCGTCGTCCTTTTGAGCGCTGATGAGCTGATCTCTGCTGAACGCAATCTCGAGGGGCGGTCTCACCCCAACGAGATGCACGTGCTCTTGGGTTTGTGCCGGCGGGGTTTTCCCCTCTCCCCGGCTTCTTTTCGATGAGAGCGGCTCGGCCGCCCCCTCCTCCTCCTCGCGACCGGCCGGCGGCGCGTCTCTCACCGGCGCCCGTGACAGCGCATCGGCGACCACGTTTGTGGTTCCTTTGCGATAGCGGATTTCAAACTCGAAGCGCTGTAAGGTCAGGGCCCAACGCGCAAGCCTCCCGCTCGGCTCACGGAGGCGGGTCAGCCACGTCAAGGCCATATGATCGGTCTCGACCGTGAACCTCGTTCCCTCTACGTACATCTCGAATTTTCGGAGTGCATAGATGACTGCCAAACATTCTTTCTCCGTCACTGAATAGTTGCGCTCCGCCGGGGTCATCGCGCGGCTCGCGAATGCCACCGGGCGAAGCTCAGTCTCTTCCGCCTGAAGGAGTACTGCGCCAATTCCGAAATCGCAGGCGTCTGTCTGGATCACGAAGGGCCTGTTTAGGTCCGGTAACTTCAATGAGGCTGTGTCTGCGATGGCCTGCGCGAGATGGCGGAAGCTTTCCCGTTGCTCCGGCCCCCACTCCCAAGCCATGCCCTTTTTCAACAACTTTGTCAAGGGGGCTTGCATGCGTACGCAATTGAGAATGAACTGTCGGTAGTAGCCTACCATCCCAAGAAAACGGCGTACACCACTCACGTCTTGCGGTTCTGGAAACTCGACGATTGCTCGAAGTTTTTCCGGGTCTGGGGACACCTGCCCTCGTTCCACCCGGTAACCGAGTAGGCTCACTTCTGTTCTGCAGATTTGCGCCTTGGCGGGGTTGAGTGTGAGGCCGGCTGCCCGGAGTTTTCCCAGGACGTCTCGAAGATGATCCAAGTGCTCTTCGAAGGTGTGCGAGTATACGACGATATCGTCGAGATAGGCGAGCGCGTGGTGCCATTTGACGTCCCCGAGTACGCGGTCTATCAGCCGTTGAAACGTGCTCGGACTTCCGGAGAGACCGAAGGGCATCCGTACGAATTCGTAGAGGCCCCTGTGACAAGTAAATGCCGTCTTGCACTCGTCGCCTGGTCGCATCTCTACTTGGAGATAGCCTTTGCTAGCATCCAACGTCGAGAAGTACTTCGCTCCACCGAGGTTGGAAACTATCTCGTCCACTCTTGGGAAGGGATACGCATCCTTCTTCGTTACCGTATTTAGTCGCCGGTAATCCACACAAAGACGGGAACTGCCATCCTTTTTGGGAACGAGCACGACTGGGAAACCCCAGGGGCTCGTGGACCGCCGTACAATACCCGCATCGAGCAGCTCCTGTAGCGCCGCGTCAATTGCCTCCCGTATGGCAGGGCTGACCGGTCTAGGGTTGGATTTCCAAGGCTGCGCGTCGCCCGTCTCGATGCGGTGTTGCACCAGCTTCGTGCATCCTGGGCGGTCTGTGAACATCTCATCGAAGTCGTTTAACAACGATAAGACGCGGTCTCGCTCGCGCTCCGTCAGATCCTCGGCGTCCGCCAGGAGATCGCACATTTTCTGATCCGGTCTCGGCGAAAATCCGTGTTGACAAGTCGCCGCCAGCGGTTCCGGCCGCTCGCGAGGCGCGTTGCTCTCGCCGAAAAGATTCCTCCTTTCCACTTCGGCGACTGCCGGTGCGGCGAAAGGCGTGAGCGGCGCCAACGGGTTTTCCCGGTAGCCACCGTTGCCGAAATCGATTACAATGCCACTCTTCGCTAAGAAATCTCGGCCGAGGATTACTGGGACCGCGAGGCCAGCCAGATGAATGAATCGCTGCCTCTGCCGCCGCTGATTCCAGCGCACGACGAGTCGCACGCCGCCGTTCGAGCAGGCCTCTCCGCACGCCAATTGGAGAGGTAGTTTTCGCTGCCGCAACTTGACCCCTCTCTGCGCAAGGTGGGAGACGGCCTCGTCTCCGATCATCGATGCGCTTGCCCCGGTATCGAGTAATGCTTTGAACTTAGTCCCCGCGATTGCGAGGTCAATGAAGGGGGCATTCCCGTTGTTCTGCGCTCCCACTCGAAAGACAGAAGATGCCGCGATGGTGTTTGCCTCGCGGGCCGTTGCCTTGGCCGCCGGCACTGTTACCGGCGGCCCGTCTCGTTTCCCTGCTGGTTAGGGCACTCACGCGCGATGTGCCCCACGTTGGGCGCCAGTTGTAGTCTCCGGGTTCTCTCAAGCCGCCTTTGTCCCTAAGGCTTAGGCTTGACGGCCAACTCCCTTGTGCTTGCCCTGTACCGGGGTTCGGCGGTATCAGGACTGGCAGAAACACGACAACGCACGATAGTGTAACAAGTACAAACAGGGTTTATTGCTCCAGGGGGAATTCGCTTGGAAGCAGGCTATAGAGTCGACCTCGACGTTTGTCGGGGTCGAGCGTGGTCGAACAAGGTAGGGCACGACAAAGGAAGGGAACAAGATGGTTACCTGAGCTCCGTCCTTCGTCGCGGCTCGCAGTCATCTCCCTCGTCCCCGGCGTGCGCCGGTCGCGCCGCTCGCGACCGCCCCGCCTTGTTCTGGGCTCGGTCCAATGGGCGCGGGACTCCGCGGCCACGTGACGGTCTACGTATGTGACCGGTTCGACGGGAGGGAGTGAGCTCGCGCCGCCGGGAAGCCGCCTGGCTTTCCCGAGCGGGAGAACCGTGCAAGGAGCGTCTGCTCTACTCGCGTCTCCTGGCGCGCCTCTGGACGTGCGGAATTATCGGTTTCCATAATCCCCACAACCTTTGCATGTGTTGTCGGGGGCAGCTCGGTAGGCTCTAACTTCAAAACTGGCCTTACCGATAGTAACAGTGTTGATCCTGGAGTATGCCCTGGCGTTCTTCTCCGCCGGGGTACTGATAACTGCGATGTTCTGCATCATGTTCGGGCAAACCACGTCTTCTGCGACGTCTTCTTCACTGAGCGCTGCAGCCATTGCGAGTGACTGGGCAAACTTGATTTGACTCACATTTCTCATGTCGAGGCCATTTCTAGGTCTCACGATGATTCGATGGTGGTCTTTTGGGAGGTGAGGAAGTCTCGAAGCAGCAATAACGCGCCTCTTCAATGCAGCTCGGGAGCGATGAGACGACTCCGCGTTGCGGGGCATCGAGACGCTTGCTTGCGTCTCGTTCGTGAGGGTATGCGTCGTACGAAGTTTGCGTTTAGCGGTGGCCACGGACCACCCAGAGTCTTGAAGATCATTGGGAGTGATATCCTCTCCATCGACGGAGATTTGCATAGACATCTTCGGCGTAGAGTGCGGGAAAACCCTTGCGGGAACGGCCGGCGGCCGCTCCGCCGATGTGTAGCTAGGCCTAGCGCGGTAGGCAAAAAAGTCTTGAAAAAGAGGTCGAAAAGTCCACCCACCGTGAAAACCTTGGTCGCGATGAAATCCTTGTGACTTTATGCGTTGAGTGGCACAAAAATTCGCTCACAAATAGGCAAGAAACTGACCGGAAACATTCTCGAAAGCAGGAGCCGATATTTGCTCGGGCGGTCTAGTCGGCGTCCTCGCAATCAATCGGTAACGGAGTAGGAAATAAAAGAATAATAAAAGATACATTGCGGGGTCGCTTAAATAGGCCCGCTAAAATCGTAGGCGGGATTTTGCTCACGTCAACGTCACATGACATATTCTGAGTCCGGTCCCCCCCCCCCCCCCGCCCCCTCCTGTCACGCACACGCACAAAGGGGCCCGTAATCACTGTGGGTGCCAGCCAGACCGGGAACCACTCGAGACACTCATAGAAAATTTGGGATCCACCCTGCGTTTCGATTAGGCATGATTCTTTCGATCATCCTTTTTGCACGGGGTAATTACACGCCAATCGTAACACAGTATAGAGGTCGGCTTCGCTGACATTGGGCAAGTTGACGAGGGCTTAAAACCTGTCGCTCAAAGAATAACTGATCTGAAAAGTCTGTTGCATACCTGCGGGTAGCTTGGATCTTAAGATGTGTTGTACTCTTCATCCCAATGCGTCGAGCCAAGTTGGCTAAAGCCATGCGCGTTGCAGGCATCGCATGCGCTCCTATGTTATAGCAAGCCACTGCAAATTGAGGCCATAAGCTGGGCACGTATGAGTGGCTTGTTGGTTATACTAGGAGAATGCCAGCAAACTTGAAAAAGGAAAACAAATCGAAAGGCAGACAAAGCGACCTTCCTGTCGCTTTGTCGATGCCTATTGTCAAGTTTGCTGGTATTCTCCTAATATAGCTGGGCACATGCGCCCCAAGATCAGCAAAGAAGAATTTGCCCACTCGAAATCACAACACGAGCTACTGTTTTCTCGCTAGGCTGCGTGTTACGAGCAAGCGAAGTTTCCGCTCTGGTTACTCGCCAAAGGGGGAACCTTGCATACGGGTACGCATGCTGACCGATGTATAACCCTGAAAAGGTATCGCAATCTTGCGAAGCCTTTTTTATCAAGGGATGTGGCGATTTCTGCGTTACAGAGCTGTCCATATGTTCGGTAAAAAAAGAAGTTGACGTATCTTGCACGATCTTGACGTATCTAGTGCGGTTGGCGATGCTCGCATATATTTCAGCATATAGAAATATTGCTGCTGCCAAATGGGGGTTGTGTGCTGCATGTCCTGTATTTCTCTTTCTTCAACAGGGTAATGTAACGAGGGCAGCATTCCGGGCAAGTTGGTAGTCCATTACTAAGGTGTTATTGCGCAACAAAAGGACATGGACGGCAGAGAAGAATACACACACCAAGCGCAAACTTTCAACTAAATTTATTGTGCCACTGAATCAGTTTAGAAATCCCAAAAACTGATTCAGTGGCACAATAAATTTAGTTGAAAGTTTGCGCTTGGTGTGTGTATTCTTCTCTGCCGTCCATGTCCTTTTGTTGCGCAATAACACCTTTGTAAGGGTAATGTACCGCATGGCACAAATGGACAATCTGTCTACGTAATTCTGTTCGTCATACTTTTATATTCTCTGCAAAATACAATACCAGTATGGTCGCGATTGCGAGTCTCACGGCGTGCGGTTGCTGGGATCATTCTCTATGACAGTTTCAATGATTACGTGCGATTTTTGTGTTGTTTTTCTACATTAAACGCTCTTTTGACAAAGAAATTTCATTCCAAGTGAACGTGAAAAAGAGACGTTTCGGTGCCCCTACGAGTTACTTGGTCGCAGATGGTGATCGCTCCTTTATCGAATGCTTTATTTATAATCAGTGTCAACAGCTATAATTCATAACGTGTTCCTGCCGTGCGCACTAACTACGTAACATCACAGTGGCGTGTCCTCGGATGGCAGTAGAGAAGAAGGAGTGAATGATTCACCCTTGACCAAGGGCGGCCAGCATGAGTATTGTTGGGTTGAAAGTTCTCGACAGAATTTTTCGCGTTTGTAAACTGTCTGGTTTAGTAGAAAGGTGGCGAAAACATAATTCTGCTCGGTTTATCCGCTCCCAAGTATGGCTTTTTGGGCTAGTTGGTCATATACCATATACACTCGACTAAGGGCCGCGCTCGTGTAAGGGCCGCTCCCCCCAACTTGGCAGTCCAAATTTTGAAAAAAAATATATATCTCGCCAGCAAACGGCAGCGTCGTCGCGTCTCACGTACGGCACATTTCGCGGGATTTTAAACGCGTGGCGTGCGGTGTCCACGGACATTATTGTAAAGAGTTTTAAGGTCACCGGTATTTCCAATGCCATGGACGGCACTGAGGACGATTGGATACATGAACGTGCGGTAACGCCGAGCAGCGGCGACGAGCCGAGCCCGAGCAGCGATACCGATGAAGACATCTAGTGAAGATGTCCACAGCTAGACGCCAGATATCCCATCGTTAGGTATACATGGCACGATTAAATAGGTTTTTCCATACATGGGTCAAAAATTAAAAAAAAATTCAGACTTCCGTGGAAGGGCCACACCCCATCAAAATCGCGGAAAAAAAAGTGAGGCCCTTACACGAGTGTATACGGCACATCAGAGGTGGTCATAGCGCTAGAAGACACGGACAAGAACGAGAGAACAGGACGAGCGCTAACTTTCAACTGTTAACTCGTCCTGTTCACTCGTTCTTGTCCGTGTCTTCTAGCGATATGACCACCTCTGATACCCGTATGAAGAGCGTACCTCATCATGCAGACCAAAACTCGTTGGAGGCGTCTGAAGGGTCGACACGAGACGCATACCTCGGTAGGCCAGAGTGGCGCAAGCGTCGTTGGGCTCCGCCGCCGGCACCAAGCAGGCCGGCCGTACGGCGCTGGAGAGCGGCAGGGCTGCCTCGAGCATCACCAGGGCAAGGGCCCCGTCGGCCGACAGTCTGGCTGGCCTCAACAGGCGCGCGTCCAGGGGCGACGCCTTGCGCACCGAGCCAAGACGAGCGTGCAGCCACTCGTCCTCTTGCCTGCGGAGTGTGTTTATTACAGCTCTGTTTCCTCTATCTGGAATGATTAACTGAGACATGTCCCGTTGAGGTCTTTAGCCTATGTCCCCTCACCCTGCGATATCTCCCCTGTCGTGCGCTGCAAACTTCATCACCCCACCTATAGTGTCCTCGACTGCGCTTCCCTTCTCTTGGTATTCATTCTGTAACTCTAATGGTTCACCGGTTATCCATCCTACGCATTACATGGCCTGCCCAGCTCCATTTTTCCTCTTAATGTCAACTAGAATATCGGTATCCCCGTTTTTTCTCTGATCACACCGCTCTCTTCCCGTCTCTTAACGTTAGGCCGAACATTTTTCGTTCCATCGTTCTTTGTGCGGTCCTTAACTTGTTCTCGAGCTTCTTTGTTAACCTCCAAGTTTCTGCCCCGTATGTTAGCACCGGTAGAATGCAATGATTGTACGCTTTTCTTTTCAACGACAGTGGTAAGCTTCCAGTCAGAATTTGGCGATGCCTGCCGTATGCACTCCAACCCAATTTTATTCTTCTGTAAATTTCCTTTTCATGATCAGGGTCCCCTGTGAGTAATTAACCTAGGTCAACGCACTCCTTCACCGACTCTAGAAGCTGACTGGCGATCCTGAATTCTTGCTCCCTTGCCAGGCTATTGAACACTATTTTTGTCTTCTACATATTGATCTTCAACCCCACTCTTACTCTTTCTCGGTTAATGTCCTCAATAATTTGCTGTAATTCGTCCCCATTGTTGCTGAATAGGACAATGTGATCTGCAAACCGAAGGTTGCTGAGATATTCGCCGTTGATCCTCACTCCTAAGCCTTCCCAGTCCAAAGCTTCTATGTAGCTTCTATACCACAGTTTAATAGGGAAAAAGTTCAAGACTACTTTTTTTCTGAGCCAAAAATAGCTTCCCGCAGAAGCTGCGAGCTCCTTTGAGTTCTTCGCCATCGACGGAGCGCCTGACGGAGGCATGTAGGGTTGTCACACCCGTCACTGAATCCTAAAGCGAAACCACGAGAAGCTCACGCATTCAGATGCGTCATGAAATATTTACAAAGCCAAGTTGACGCGCCCGAGCTTTGACGCACTATCTAGGGATATGCAGCTACAATCCAAAGCAATGGCAAGTACGTGTCAATGCCGATTTCACTGTAATTTAATGGAGGTGCCATCTGTCGCCACGTGGCGTGTTTTGCAATGAAGAGATTGGCAGAACCATCAGTCAGAAGTAACTATAAAGATAGAGGTTTTATTGAAGGAGATCAAAGAAAGAGATGCAATATGCTAGACTGCGGTAGATCTAGTAACACTATTAGACCAAGCACACTAGGTTGCTGTCTTTCGCCGCCCCGTTTCAAAGGGGATGCCAGTAAAATTATCATCATCATCTTGCAGTAGCGGTGACGGATGGTACCACCGTTATGTTGCAGTGAGATCGCGAGCTCCCTGTGCCCCGACATCGATAACTAACCTCATGAAGAGCGTGGTTATAACGTCCTAACTTTGCTGCCGAGGTGAGATAAAGCGTAGCAAAAGTCTACACCACTTTTCACTTTGCGGGAACGGGTCAGAAACAGCGACCCATTTGGCCTTAAGTGGCCAGGCCATGCCAGGCGATGAGCCGTTGCATCTGCGCTGTAAAAGTCTGCGGAAGACCTCGACAAAAACCGTTGATGCAGTAAAATAAAATGAAAAGCAGCAATATGAACGTGTGGGAAATCATGCGTATGACACTTTTTTATTCTGTATTACCTGTGCTAATAATGAACGAGAAGAAGAAAGGGAACCGAGGGGCCCAATTTTTGATAATCATATCATAAGAAGCCAACAAATAATGACACCAAGGACAACATAGGGGAAATTCCTTGTACTTACTGGTACAATTAAAGAAAATGATAAATTAACAGAAATTAAAGAGGATGAAAAAAAAAACTGTCCGCTGGTGGGGAACGAACCCACGTCTTCGCATTACGCGTGCGATGCTCTCACCATTGAGCTACCGCGGAATGTTTTGCCATCCACTTTCTGCGGTATTTATGTTTTACAACTAGAACTCACCCTGGGAGTGTTAGCCAGCGCCACCACTCACAAACCTAGGGGCGGATGTTACATCCGCCCCTACTCTGTTGCTCGATACATGCTACATAAAAGTGTTTTCCGAGCGTGAAATAAGCCCGCGAATACACGCAAAACTGCCGCGCGACTGTTCGCTCGAGACACCTAGGGTGTATTCGCGGGCTTCTTTAACGCTCGGAAAAACACTTTTATGTAGCACGTATTGAGCAGCAGAAAGCTCTATCGGCAGTTTCTCGTGTTGCTCTACAATTCCCTCATTGACACTTTGATAATTAGGACAATACTTCTGGAGTTAGATAATTAATTGCAATTACCTAATTACAGGGAGAGGTCTTCGTCCTGCAGTGTACATAAATATAGGCTGATGATGATGAGCTAATTAAATCTCAGCAACCAGAAAATTACTGGCCGCTACTCCCCTGTACTGGAAACAGTATGCACTAGGTTTTCTTGGAGTAAGGCAATTTCTCTTTTTTTCAAATCTCGGTGCGTGGTAGTT